>NC_060234.1:33999563-34303830 GCF_021155775.2 Neodiprion pinetum
AAATTTGCTGCTTTTGCAAGTGAGCAGCGACAAATTTTGAGTAACATTAATGCATCTGTAAATGAAATCCCGAAGCTTATTGAAGCAGTCAACATGCACTCTGAAAAAATCGCAAAATTAGAAAATGCCAATGCTCATTTGTTAGAGGAGATTGCGGGTGTCAGATCCAAGCTTAACTCCTCTCCTAACTCTCCTCACTGTAACGCGTCGAACTAGATTATTGTATCGGGTCTCCCTTCTGGTTTGCAAGATACTCCCGTCTCTCTTGTACAAAAAGTTTTCAACGCACTAGGCATAGCTGAATTGTCTCCTTATATTCTTGCGGTTCGTGTGATGCAGAAGAAAAACTCCAATCTCAATTGTGATCCGTTTCCGTCCTCCTCAAATCTAACCACTCGCGTTTCTCTCTCACTCGCTGTCACACTGACATCTGATGCCGTTTGTGTAGCTGTCATCAACAGCAAGCGTATCAAGCGTGATTTAAAGATAAGTGAAGTTCTCGGCTCAAATTTTTCTGGCAGTATTTTCGTAAATAAGCTTCTGCCTTCGGAAGTGTATAATGGTACTACGTCAAGCCAAAGCTCGTGCAGCTGAAATGTCTTACAAAAATGTTTGGGTTCAAAATTTAACTATTTTTGCCAGAAAAGAAAATGATCAACCTTCAATCGAAATTCGTCCTCCTGACGATCTCGCTGAATTAATTTGACTAAGTCACACCAACGACGTTTTCTCACCAGTCTACTAAGCTTTATTATTTTGTTACACTTTCTTCTCATATTTACATTACTATCCTTACTTTGTACTCTTATCAATTATCTTTAAATCTTTAAACCTTGCGTTGACGGTATTATTACTTAGATCGATGTACTATTATTTCTCTTATCTAAGATACATTACTATGATTATTTACTATTCTTATTTACCATGACTTATTATCTTGTGTATCTACTATTTGTATCACTTTTTGCCACATAGCGTGCTAGGGCATATTGAATCAATCAAATCAAATCAAAAATCTCTCTCTCTCTCATCCCTCTCCTTTCACAACTTCACGAAAAAAATTTTCACGAAAAAGCTCTTCTTTGCATGCCCGATTCGCATGGCGACAAAAAATATTTGCAAGCTTTTGAAATGCGGAATGCGTGCTGGGAGAATTGATACGTGAGAACCCGATCTGTCATATATTGACCGCAGACTGCGATGACGATGAAAATGAAAAATATAAGAAGCGTATTTCTCGTATGTCGTATCTCGTACAGAAATCTAGTCCGTCGTATACGCTGCGCGAGAAATTGACGTTATTCTGCGTGTCAGCAATTAATGCCGCGGTGCAACAGGTTGGTTGTATATTAACTGGAAGCGAAGTATTTCGAGGCGTTCAAACTGTCAAGCAAGCATTCGTATTGCGTACATGCGCATTTACCTATGTATATATCCGCACGAGCGATGCAGAACTTGTCAGGGGTGACACCGCATATTTCTGAATGACGTAATTTCAGCTGACCTCGCAATCGAGGCGTATCGGATTTCGAACGTGTTTCAGCGAAGACTCGGTTTTAGGAAGAGAAGAGAAAGAGAATCTTTCCGTTGATCGCGACATTCAAGAAAACTCATACCACGGGATAACGGTTTGAGACAGCAAGAGACGACACACTTCATAGAACATCCCTGACCTCGTAGAAGTTGATCAAACCAAATATAATTAATTAAAACTATTTCTTTGCGTTCTCTTATAGTTGTACAAAGACAAAATTCTCCCTAATAAAAAACAAGCTTAATGAGAAACCGAGGGGTAATCAATGGATTCTTTCTTTCCGCATCAGACACGATAAACTATCATCCAAAATCTAAAGTAAGATAAGGTGACGTCTGTAAGAATTACGACGCTTGCTAAATCAACAGTTCAGGGGATCAGAGGGTAACAATTTACGTTGCCGAAGGGTTGCGGCTGCAAGACTCGAGGGCGTCGGTTTCCGCTCCTTTGGGACAAGCCTGACGGTATCGGTCCGTGCAGCAGCCTCTCTCGAGTAGCTGGCCAGCTGTTTCGGAGCTCGTGTCGAGGTGCCGGGGTGACAAGGATCCTCGTGTGCGGTACATGTACCGTGTCCGTCCGGTGATCCTGGTCGGCTCGGTCATCTGGCAGTTGTTAAATTGCAATATTACGAGGTGCCAGCCCCTCCGGGACGCGTGGTCAAGCTACCGCCCTTCTACCCTTGCCGGCAAGGTCATTGGTCATCCTGAAGTATCCGCTGCAGCCGACGCTGCAGCTTCGCCTGCTAATCCATACTTATTTGTAGGGACGACGCTTCTTACCTGGTATCCGACCCCGCGACATCTTTATGCGGTGTTTTCTTTCCGCATTGTCAGCTCTCGGCCGTCTTAAATTTACAATGCCCGCCCCAGAGCCCGTGCTCACCTCTCTTCGGCGATGAATACAATATGATTCGGACTTCTAACTGTATTTCCCCTCGCCCTCCGCTCTTGCCCATTCCTCTGGTTGAACCTTGCTCCGCAGAGGCTGTAAAGTAATTTACAACCGGGCTTAAAATCTTCGAGCAGGAGAAGAGCTGTCTCCGCAGGTAACTCAACTCGGTACGAGGGATCTGGTCATGTAAATTCTTGTAAATCATACGAGTTTCGGACGCGGTGACGATCTAGGAAGAAGACATTTTTACAAGATCTGCCGTTTCGCTTGTATTACCCTCGGCATTTAGTAGGTAGATACTTGTTGGCAAAGCGCATAGTAGGAAACGAACGTGCTCGTACACTTTTCACATTTACGAATGCTCGCCCTCTCGCTCATCTGTGCACGTGTGTGTACGCAGTGTGCCTGCTGCGTGTACGGAGCAATCTACGTTTATACGTACATATACACGCACGAGCGAACAGCGCGAATACGTGCTATCCGTGTCCAGTCGGTTACGTAAAGTGGGCTCCTTTATTGCACACCTCTTGCGCGTCCACGGCACTAATTAACGCGGGAGAAACCGGGAGTCAGCCGGCCGAGAGATATACGACAAAGCCAAGGGATGCTTGCCAGCGCATTTCACGTTCCCGATGCTGAGCATTTTTTTTATTTCTTTTTTCACGGTTTCTCCTCTTTCGAACTTGGGCGAGACTCGGGATGACGCGACACTGACGTACCGTTCTTATATTTACACGCGATGCAGTATCAGAGATTGTCGTACTACTCGTTAGGCACGTTCGAGATTTTTATTCTCAATCTCGGACGGAAGTCGCCTCGAATCCATTTGATAACGCAAGTTTCAGCAGCGGAATAACGATATTCACGATGAGTAGACGAAATCTGACGCCGACGACAAAATTCTCGTTCTCCATCTTCGACAGTTTTCAACTGCGGCGCATGAGGAACACACCCATCCTGCGTCTCTGATTGCTTTTCGCGTCTATTCGTCGCACCAGGTCACATTTTTCGTTCGCATAGTACGCGAACACACGCACAAACTTCTTGCGTCCCACTTCATGGACGGGCGGTAGTAGATCTGGGTTAGATCGATTTCGCTACGAAGCCAGCAGAGCCAAGGCCGAAATCGTACAACGATAATCTCTGAGCGCGAGAAGTTGTCAGGTTAATCTACTCGCGAATCGGTAGATGATAACGGATTTCATTCAATGTAACGGACTCGATAGCCCGACGCATAGACTGAATATCTCCATTAATCACTCCAGAACCAGTGCGCGGCTATTGTTCTTAGCTCGTATTATTACGTGTATGTCCGTTCCCCGTTTCCTCGACCAGCGACAGTCATCGAGGCTCTCCTGGTATTATGACGTGATGCAAAAAAGATTGCTGACTGCCTTTGCGGAGGCTAAAGACACTTCTCAGCAAAATTGTAAATCGCGCAAGGTCGTCCGGATGTTACGAGATCTGGACCGTCACGCGCCTAAGAAGCGACGCACACGGCTCGCCGGTCTGCCAGCGGACAATACAACGCAACGCGAAGTGGTATTATCGCGACAGGATGAACTCGAAGATAATGCAAAAGCTTATCTACAGCCATCTCCGACAGCTCTCCGCGAAGTAATTATCCAACTGTCTCTCATCCGTGTGTACATAAGGTACCATTTCCTCTGGTTCTTTCGAGTCCTTGCGTCACGGTAACGAAACGTGAATAAAAAAATTTGATTGTCCTTTGCGGAGTTTCAAGATTTCCCCGTATCGAGTGTTGGATCATACTCTGCTCTATTGACCGTGAGTAATTAGATACTCTAGCGAGCTCGATAAAAGTTCAGTGTTATCACCACGCGTGACGCGGGCTGGAAAACTTACGGATCGTGAACAAGCGTTCAACTATTCGGTCCCACGCCCCAGGGTCTGACACTTCTGGGCCTCGGCCGAGTCTCCGCGAGGCGCAAGGCGTCGAGACGCTCGTCGCGTCGTGTGACGAGTACCGGAGTAACCTAACTTTGCCGCAACGGAGGTGGCAGATCAAGTGTCCCGGACACGTTTCCTTCCCGCCGCCGGTACCGCCGACCAGTCTCAGGGTCCACCGTGGAGTGATCTTCACTCGCCGCGTAACAGGTACCAAGCGCGTGATCTCTCGAAAACTCCCAGCCTCACCTTCCGGCTGTCGTGTGGAATTTTTTTAAAACTCTCGTACGCCAAGTACAATTAAGACGACGAAGGTGATGCGCTTTGCAGAAGAACATGGAGTTTCATGGAATTGGTGTAATTAGCGAGAGCAGCATCGAGATTAACGATTATACTTTTAGGCGTTATACGGCTCAACAGCCGCAGTTTCGAGGTTCGAAAGTCGTTAAGGCTTCCATCGAAACTGTACGAGTAATTTGCGGAAATCTTGGTCAGGATCTGAAACGTCCTATCTGCGAATGATCGGGATTACTTCCTCGGAGCCATCGTTAGTCTTGCAAGCTTCGAAATCAGAGGGCTCATTTGAAAGTAAACGGTTATTTGCTCGTTAGCGGTAACAGTTGAGCGGATGTAATGCAGCAGTTAACGTGGCCGACTCAACGTTAACGTGACTAACGAATTCCCGCGACATGGGTAACGGTACCGAAGGATGGCCTGCATAGGTCGAAGTTTACGCGCCCTTTCGACGAGCAGCGGTCCTTGACAACTCCGTCGCGCATCTATGTACCGTCGTTGCAACACGACGGAGGCACGGTTACCGTACCGAGCCCTGAAACGACACGTGCGCCACCGCATCCAAGCCAGACTTCCGGTCAGTCCGTGCCTCTTCTTCGAGCTGCGATCGAACCGAACGTCTTCGCCAAGACGGAAGACGACGACGAGGAGGAAACGTGAATCGATAATGCCGCCTGCGTGTATCTCGTAACCTCAGCTCAACCACTGCAATATTAATGCCGTTTCGTTGCTGACCCACACGTGTTCCACCTAACTAATGGGGACAGGATGATCGATAACGATTGTCGACAGATTAACGGGGATCTTAAGAGGTTGACCTTTTTCACCTCCTCGCAATCTGATGTTTTGACAAGTATTCACTCGACGGGTTTTCACGAGGAATAGATTACGAAAGGACTCGAACGGTGTAACGTTAGCTCAAAATTGAATACCAATTGCTCCTTTTAAATACTCGCCGTGTCAAGTTATATAAAGTTTGAGAGCCAATAGCCTCGGTTCGACGCGACTTTCACCTTTGACTTCAAAAACGAACATCGGTGAGTGGGGGTAAAAAGTTGGAAAATCAAGATTTCGAACAATTAATCTTTCGTTATTTTATTCCCGCATGTTAGAAATTTCGGTATATCGATCAGTCGACATGTTGACCCTTCCAAGTTTTGACTCCCGTCCATATTGGTCTCTGGTAAGCCCCGGTAAAGTCGATTCTGAGCAGGTCAGAAATAAGATTGTCTCTGTCAGCCTCTAGCCAATCACAGCGACGCGTCGAGCAGATGCAGCGCGTGCTATTGAACAAGCCCAAGTCGGACTCTAGTGCTGCCAACCTTATTTCTGGCCCGTCAGAATTAGGGGGCGTCAGAACGGACTTTACTCGGGTCCACCTACAATAACAAGCACATAGCTCGGATAGCGCATCTCGCCTGGCACAAGATGCAGAATGAATCTTAAACGCGAGCGTTACGAAGTCGATCTTTTGTTTGATATCAGCAGCGATGACCGTTCGTTCGGCCAATTAGCGGCAAACGGGTGAGCGGGCTGATGTGCAGGGAGTTGGCTGATGAATTAATTAAGTGTTGATACGCTATGATTACGATTTATTACAAGCCCGACGTTATATGCGGTATACATTATACAGCCGCAGGTGTATATTATACACGAGCTGCCTGTCCTTCCGAAACAGACTCTCGCACCTCTCTCCGGCTGGCCAGAGCGAACGTCGCGTTTTCTCCAGTTGCACAAGTCGCCTTGCTTCGTCTACCCGTCTCTCTCGAATTCGCTTATCTTCGACTCGCGCGAGTCGCGCTACATGCACTCGACGAATCGGCGAACACTCCCGCGCGCACATTCGCCTCCGCATTTCTGATTCGCGGATGTGTTGGTGCGCCGAGACGGAGACGTCCCGGTCTCGCACCCGGTGCTCGAATGACAAGGTGAAGCACCTCTCCGGAAGCAGATCTATTTTTGTCTTTATCAAAGCAACGCGACACCGTGCAGCATCTAATGTTCCGCTGTCGCCCTCGGCGACAACCTCGAACAATAAGCGACCGGCAACGAGGACAATAAAACTTCGATTGCTACCGCAAGCTGCAAAGCTCGGCGTTGCTGCACGTATGGTGTCACCTTTGAAAGGTCGCACCTCGCCGAGATGCCGCGAAATCGTCCCCACTCATCGTAGAACGCGACGCGCGACTTTCCGGCACCTTCGTCGTTTCTCTGGACCGGAAATCAGGCCGAAAGAATTTCTTTATGCTGTATTCGAGGCGAATTTTATCGGCACCTACGGAACTCGATGCGGAATAATTGAACTATCGCATTCAGTCGAGTCCGCGCACGGACGCTTCTCTTATAAAACCTTTCTCTCCGCCAAATGTAACTAACAGTCTTATACGTTTGGCGTGTAGTACGGAACAACGCTAATTAATCTTAGGTAACTGGTTCTGGGCAGGGTAAGACGTGTCTTATGCCATATGGTCGGAGATGGTCCGATTGCTGGAATAACTTTATTACTCAGGATACGTTATTGTTATAGTAATATCACGTAGATGCACTAATAAAAATCTCCTATCCACTCTCCATGGGTCCAAGAATAGTGATAAATTCACCGGGGAATAAAAACTGACGAAATACGTGCGTACGTCGATACCGTGAATCATTCTAGACGTTGTCCTTATCAGAAATTTGTATCTAAATCAAAGAGTAATTTCCTGGCAATACGGGATGACCAAACTTCTCCGACGTCAAAGTGTTTTATCGCGAAAAATTCAAGCAGTAAGCGGATAATTAACCACAGCAGTCGCGTTTCACAATTTTCGTACTCATTTTCCGCAAACTTCAACGTCGCACGCGTTTATAAATAGCATTGATCAGCTTGACATACATATTTGTGCGAGATAATAAAATGTGTTGGAAAAATCATCTTCATTCGACCGGAATTCGGGCATTTGAGTTTGAAGCAGTGGAGTTGAAGCTCTAAGATTCTCAACTCGTATCGTAACTAGGATCGCTGTCGAATCGTACCCGCGATTTTCGTGTACCCGCGAGATAAGATCGATTCACCGAGGCGGTGGCGGCGCGGGCGTTCGGTCAGTCTTGGTATTCGCCTGTTTACTTGGTTCAAGATCTTCAACTCTCCAATGTATATAGGTATGTATTATACCTATGCCCATGCATATTGCATCAGATAAGAATGATTTACAACGCATATTTCGTCACGATTATTGTAGGCATACGGCGTGCGCATACTGCGCATAGGTATAAGTTACCGGAGATATATTCTCACCTTCCCAGATCCCGGTGAATAAATTAAAAACATTTGAAATTGTTTCAAACGACTATCATGCGCTACGATTAAACTTACCGCCCTCAGCGTAAGCAACCGTTCCTTGCTCAATAAACGTGAATCTTTATATGATCAGGTGTTCCATGGAGCTCAATAATTGTTCGCTCAGACAGTTGGCTGTTTAACCGTCTGCATACACGCAATAACAGATGATAGTTTTTCCGTAAAATTTCCCCTCGCATGCGGATTGATCTTTTACACCGTAAATATAGTAATTCGAATACCACGGATCTCTGGTTCTCCGAACACAGACATCTGTTACAATTGTCAAATATTGCAAAAAAGAAGAGTACGAAAAAATTGGAAGTACGAAACCGGGTTAAGCGAAGAAGAATTCCTAAAGATTGTCGTATTCCTCGACACAAGTGTGTATTCGGTAATGCGGGGCAAGGTATAAAAAAGAAGGAAGTGACGAAGGCTCGGGAAGGCGGCGGAGGGGGAGGAGGAATCGGAAAGGGGAAGGCTATCCCTTCCGGCTCCAATTTATGTCAGGATCTACTGGAGATTAGAACGCACGTGCGATAACCGATCGATATAGTGACTTCCTTCCTGTCCTGTTACAGCATTTATATTACATGTACTATATAAATTGTACGGATTTCTCTGCACCAGGATGTAAGCGATTCCATGGATCCGGCATCTTATTCACAATTATCGTCTACTGTACCTTCATCGCGTTGCGATCCTGCAATCTGAGTTACAACCTGCAACCCCGCCATGTATATGTATAATATCGAAACACGATTGTCGATGTGTCGAATATACCTATATATCGTAAAAGTTTTGGATATCACGAAAGTTAAATATGGGTTCGTTGAGCGACGGAGAAGTGAGCAAGAAAGGCAAAATTAAAAGGTGGGAAAAATGTGTTTGAAACAGGACTGTTTTTACAATGTTTGTTGACGCAGCAGCCTTATTCGTTTCATAAGATATGAGAGCTCTTATACGTCTTTTATCTACAATGACTACTATATGATTAGAAAGGGGGCAAAACGGGTGATTCCATCCATTGTAATATATATAATGTATACATATACATACGTATATATACTGTTTGTGCATAGATACGTTGTACTGTAAAGAAACTACGAATCTAAGTGTGTTTTTCGGCCAATCCTCGAGGTCACCCTCGCCTCTGCAGACCCGAAACACGTGCACGTTGATTGGGATCTCTCGGTCTATCTCAGTTGCCTATAAATGTGATAACGCGTCCTTCTCTTTCCTTCTTCTCCCTCGCTCTCCTTATCTCGCGTTGCCGCAGAGTTCATCACCAAGGAGGCGGAGAGCGAGGCGAAGGGGGATAGAAATGCGAAGAGACGCGCGTATGCGGTACACACGTGTGTTGGTTCGCGAGCCTCTGCGTGTCGCGTGTGCGCATGTCTGTGTAGGTAGACGTCCGTGCAGAAGAGGAGAGGAGAGGAGAGGAGATACGCGCAAGAATCTCCGCTCGGAGAACGGAATTTGCTGTACCGTGAACATCTCGGGAGAGAAGAGTGTGCGGTTGTTGCGGCCGGTAGCTAAAAGATACACCTATATACGGAATACAGGAAGCGCGCCGGGGAGACTACTCATCTTTATATCCTACGTCGTTGCCTGCCTTCCTACCTTCCTACCGTCAGCTCCGGACGAGACCGGCTCTGGAACGGCTCGTACGAGCACGAATTATTGTATCTTCACAGTCTGGTGATTCGCCAGCTGTGCCCCCGTTGGTACCGCGTATAATAACGCGAGGCGACTAGAGTGCGAACACCGAGAGCCTCCTCTCCGCTCCTTGTGTCTGCAGACCGCAGCCAAGTGAGCTGGCCATACAGGCATCCGTTCGCATTTCTACGGAAACGTTTCGATTTCCGAAGAAAGAGGGAAAACATCACCTTCTCACACAAACGCACTCACGATTGCTCTGTTTTTCCTTGATCTCTCTCTCTCTCTCTCTCTCTCTCTCTCTCTCTTTCACTCTCACACACACTCGCAGTTTAATTCTTACTCGCATGAAGAAGAATTAGACAGCAATACGGATGCACAGAGACGCGCGTTGGGAGGCTTTGGTTAATCGTCTAGAATAATTGTAGACGCAGTGTCGCTAGGACGATGGTGACGATGATAATGACGAAGCGCGGTGAGTTTTCATGCGTGTATCTGAAACGAAAGACATCGCGGTATCATTGCTTGCGATAAAGGGTAATCTAGGAATTACGTCTAATGGAATAAATGAAATCTCACAGCACGGAATAACGTGTGAAAAGAAGCGGATAACATATTTGGAGTCGAAGCGCTCCCGTCAAAGTCTGGAGCCTGCAGATTGTTTCTACGATAATATACGCTCGTCGGCCGCGTAACCGTACATTAGACAAACGATCGAATATCATATCGTCATCGGCCGTGCCAGGGTGTGTAAGGGGTGTGAAGAGGCAACTTCGATACAGCGTGTATACATACAGGCGCTAACGCGGCAACGCGTCGTGGAAGCAGGTAACACGCATATACCTGTCTTTTCAACGCCCAGCATCTGCGCAATCCTCCGACGTCGTCAGCACCTGTGTACACGAGAAGACGTATATAATCTCTCGTGCCAAGAGAGGCCACCTTTGTAACAACGATCACCGTCACCGCAGGAACAAGCCCGAATAAACGTCTCGCGTTAATATACCGCGGAACATGTACAATCGCATGTATACACGTCGGGAGGTCTGCTCGTGTGTGTGAATGTCCGTGCAGGTACAAAGATGATTATTTATACCCGATGAAAACGGAGAGGAGAACAAACAGATAAGCAAACGGAAAGAAAGAAAAACAAAAGGAAAGTAACGCCTCGGTAAAACACTCGTCCCCGGAGATCCCCGGAGATGAGCTATACACCCGCCCAGCTATACGGGCAATAACGACGTTGGCGATAATTCATTTCCCGGTATCGCACCTATACGTAGGTATATATACGAAACGCCGAGTGTTACACTCGTCCGCGAGCAAGCTCAGATAAGATACATCTCTCCCCTGACTTACTGACTGCTCGCCAGCTCTCTTAATCTCCTCCGAGGTGTGCCCCGTACGTGCCGTCCAATTTCATCCAGCGTCTCGGATGATAAATTCGACCGCGACAGCGTTGCCCGATCCTCCTTATATACGCCGAATGCGCAATTAGCGATACGCCTACGGGCATGTGGCGTACGAAACTTTCGTTAATATCGGATAATCGAGCGAGGGATTCGAGATCCCTTCAATTCTTACCCTCGCTTCTAAGACCAAGGAAATCCCTCCCCCGGCCCCCCTCCGCACGCCTGTCACGTATCCGATGCTCGACTCAACCTAGTCGGATGATGCACCGCAAGCTCTGAAAGCTCCGTGTATCTTTCACCCACACTTGCGCCGATCCGTGGTTAAGCGAGCCGAAGGTGCGTACATACGCGTGCAGGTATCGAGCCTCGAGATAGCGGGTTGATATATCGTTGACTGCACATGGTATTCCGATATCGAATCACTCTCGCCTCCGTACGGATCACCGATCGAACGTTTTCCTGCTATCTACGCCGTTATACCTGTACAAACCTCGACCGATTTGAATCGAAGCATTTTTGTACGACATCGATCGACTACCTTGCCGACTGTGACCGTTCGTTTCGCGTCAAACTTTTTTCAAGCGATAAAACGTTGAGTAAAAACAGGTTGATCCTATTCTTGGATCGATTTGACCTTAATTTCAACCGCAATCGCAAACGGCATCCGTGACCCGTATCCCGCACGACTCTACGCGGCGCAAACCGCGTCGGGGATGTTAAGACGGAGTGTCATCGCGAACGTTAGACGTATAGACCTATCGGAATGGGGCGAGGATCGGAGAGAATTTAAGTACCTATAATTCGGTAATTTTCGACGAGGCAGACGAGAAGGAAGCCCTGCAGCCGAGCCGACGCGACGTTGTCGGGTCAGGTTGGCGCTTTTAGCTATTCGAAAGGCCTCGCAGAGAGGAAGACTCACCCACGCGAGGCGAGGCGGGGGAGGAGGGGGGGAGCAGCCCGGCTGAAAGAAGCCAACGCCGGGCACCGCCAGGAGCAGCAGCATCATACATAACAATATTACATCCCGAGCGGTACAATGGCTCTCCGACCGGAAGTACGCTACCTGTCTCCCACGTCAGCCGCACGGACGCGCAGCCTCCCAACGTCCCTGACTCGTCGAGACCGTCGAGACTATCCCACAGCCATTTACCCCATCTGTGTTTGTATAGGTGCCGGTGTATCTTTATCCATCTATATTATATCTCTTTGCCGAGATCCGCGGTGTGTGGGTGGCCGTTCGTTCTTGCCTTCGTTCCTTCTCTGTCCGGTACGTGCGCTCGTCGCGTGTGCACGTGTGTGCTGTATTATCGTATTATCATCATTATTATTATTCTTATTGCCTTTTTGTGCGCTCCCGCGTGTGTGTGGGTGTGGGTACAGCGCTGCAGCACACTTGTGTCTACCTTCACGGCTAGCGGAGCGTCTCTCTCCTATTACGAATAAATGTTTCACCCTGGCCCGCGTGTGCGTTTTTCCATCTCTCTGTGTGCGTGCGGCGGGTGTTTGTCTTGGGTATTCCGTGTATACGGAAGACGGGAGAGTATACGGATAAACGCGTTTCTTTATGCTCTTCGTGTTTCCAAACTGTCTTTCATCTCTTTCGTCCCAATCTTTGAGAGGAGCGCGGGTTGATTACGAATGAGCTAGCTTCGCCTCTCAGCTTTATACCCGCGTGGCACACGGGCTCCTTAGAGATTTTAAACCTGTGTGTAAAGAAAACAACAGCATCGAGTGGCCAAAAGTGCTGACTTAAATTATTACATTTTTTTACAACCATTTACGCTCTCGGAAAAGTTGATCCCTCGAATTGTCGCGAATTTCTTGCCGAATTCTACTTTAATTGGTGAAACGAAGAAAGAAAATGGATGAAAACATTTCACTTTGCACAATCCGTAGATCGAGTCAGCTCTGTATAAATGGACGGAAACAAACGATCGATTAAGTATACGGTATTGGAAAGCTAACAACTTCAGAGTGTGTGGATTTTTCCAAACCCCTAATCCGTATCGGGATCGTACGTAATACGCATGATGGTACGTACGGTTTCTAGGCCGCGCGTGATGAGAACTACGTGCTGTATGTGGGTATGCGAGAAATATCTACGTATCACCGAGAGTTTACGGATGACGTTTGCGGCGTGACGCGAGTTCGTCTTCTTATCTCATACGTGTACAAAGAATATATAGATAGGAGTTGATCACGACTCGCGGTTCATCCTTACAGCTGGAACGTCGAAGGCGTCTTTGGACGTCGAAGGTGCCGAGACTGAGATAAACTCCGCGGGAGTTCCGGCCCGATATCTCGCGAGCAGCTCTCAAAGCTACCATAGCGCGTCTCTTTTTCGGCATGGTTCCCAGCTCCCCACGGCTGACGAGGATATAATTGTTGCGGCTCCGGATGAGGAACAGGTATGCAGGGACATCTGTTTCGGATCTCATCGACGCCGCAATAAGATCACCGCTGATGGCTCAAACGGTGTATATATAATATTCGACGTCGACATACGGCGGGCGTCAAAATTCACCCGCCGGAGAGAGAGTGAGAGAGACAGTGTGAGAGACGGTGTGAGGGAGAGAGAGATCGAGTCCCGCTCAGCCGCATTCGCCCTGCGTTTCATGAGTAATTAAACAGGTGGTGCCGGAATTTCTTCGACATATTATAATAGGAAACAAAAAAGAGGAATTTTCGAAAAGTCGGATTCGTTCGGACTTTGAACGAATGTTAATGTTTTGTGGAACGGGCCTGGAATCAATCGAGTCATTCTAGCAGCATCGAAAAATAATTTTCTGAACTATAAATAGACACGGAGTGCAACTGATTCTGACCAAAAAATTTCGTACATGTCTGTAATTTACAAGCTTATTTCAAATACTCGTATATCATACATATAATATGAGTGAAATGCGATTGTCTACTTCAAGGATATCTTATACTTTTTCAGTTGTATTCATATCCCTCTAAACGATTAATATAATATTTAACGAGCGTGATTAAGTCATTGTTCTTTTAGATAAACGATGCTGTGATGAGAGATGTAAACGCGTTCCAATGCTAACGCACGGTTTGTATAATAATAATAACAATAACAATGAATACAGAGCACAATGCCGCGAGTACGACTCTTGCACTATACTGTTGAATAGTTTTATAACCGAGGTACGTATACTACCGTAACAACCGCGTGATAAAAAAGAAAAAAACAAAAAAAAAAAAGAAACACACACGCGTTCCGTGCAATTCCCGCGTGAATCTGTACATATGCAGGTACCTAAGCAATATAGTCGGGTAATCCACGCAGGTATATCCATATAATGCTTACACGCATGCGTGAGCTGGTTTATCTTCAAGTTGGTTGGCACATACGGTGTATAATGTGGAAACACGCGTATCTATAACTAGTAGAAAAGCTCAGCATCAGGATGAAGAAAAAATAAATAAAAAATAAAAAAGCGTGCCGGACTGAACGTCGAATGGGCGCAAGTCGCAGCACGAAGGGAGATAGCCTAAATATCCCTGCGCCTAGTTAGCCTCGCTCGTCTATTTTGTATGCAAGATTTGTACCGGCATCTATCTGCCTGCCTCCCCCCCCCCCCCCCCCCTGCGGCCCCTCGTCCGAGTACTCGTTCCATCTTCTACCTGCCGCTTCGCTGCAGGGCCTCAAGGGTGCCTCTGTGTGCGAGCGATGCGTCCAACGCCCATGAAGGAAGAAAAGACGGGGGACCAAGAGGAAGAAGGAACGCGACAACGCCGCGGATCGAACGCTATCGTCCCGCACACGCACGTCGATTCAACTTGCGTAATTGAGACGCAAGCATACGCGCGTGCATCCCGTCTTCTTCGACGACATTGCGAGAGGGCACGAATTGTGCAGCGAGAAGTCTTAAGGCTCCGATCGAAGATGAACTTTCGTCGAGTCCTTCGGACGGCGACGCTTTCTTGGACGGACACAACGATCGAACAACGATTATGATCGATTCGCGTGTATCTCAAGGAAACAATCGTTTATTTGTGATTTGTAGAATTCGCTTCGTCGACTCTGCACGTCATGGCTGAGACCGTATTTCAATCCGTTAGGATACATCTTATGCTCTTCGAAGCGGAGTTCTTTGCTTGTCAAACTTTCGTATCACAATTTTCAAATTTACCGAGTATTGAATGTGTTACAATACGCTCTCTCGACAGGAGAGGGACCCCTAGCCCGCTATTTATTTTTTGTGGCTTTTGAGCACCGGATACAAGTTGTTTTGATTTATCTCGAACCAATTCATCATTATATTGCCATAATTTGAAAAATTAAAAAAAAACTTAAAAAATACCAGGGCACAAAGGACTCCCTCCAAAAAATTATGGCAAAAAATTTTGTACGTTTTATTTTCAGTAACTGCATCCTTTAATTCTACCTGTATTGAATAAGTCGTTGATAATATCTGTCAATACTTATGACCAAGAAAATTTATATTACGGAGCAAATGGCTTTTGTCAAAAATATTGTTGTTTAAAAATATGTTTAAAAAGACAATTTTTTCCCAAAACTTTTGGAGGGTCTATCGAGCTGCGAGTATTTCGTATCGCTCTGAAACTTGGTGAATATATCAAATTTATAAAAATACGACATGACATTTTTCAAGGGGTCCGTCATCCCCCTCATTATCCTGTAATAATATAGTAATACAGTAAGGTAGATGTTCCATAGTTGAGGAGTACTTCTGTATTCAAATTTACCGAGAAGTGAACAAAATACAGTGCACACTGAGAAAAATTTTTAGTTCCGGTTACCGCTCACTCTTTAACTATTTTCATTTTTTACCACAATCGAAAAATATAGTTTTAGGTACAAAATGAAAATTGGTTTTGTAGCTGTTACCAGAAAGTCTAGTATCTCTTACTATTTTTCCTCATTACGATCACTGTTGCTATATTTTCTTGCAACCGTTGCGAAAATTTAATGCTCGCGCAACAATAAATTGATGTTAAAGCCTTAGTTAACTAGAAAAGTACAGTAAACCGAACAAACTGCTTTTGCGTTGCAATTACCAAAAAAGAATCGACAATAGCGCAAAATGGTTAGGCGTAATCCCAACAACATTCAAACAGTTTTTTTGCCGATACCCGTTTTACTGCATTTTTCTAGTTGCTATAAAAATGAAATATTTTTCGGTGCACTATCTCGCCAGGGCTACTCTCAATAAGGCCGCTTCCCGTTTTCGTACTCGGTTGCTCTCCCCCGTTCCCTAGCCTAAGCTGTTCTCTCAAGCACAACTCTGAATAGAGACCGAGCGTTAGTACGAGTGTCCCTGAATGAAAAACCCCTCGGTTGGACAAACACAGCCGACCCAGCGCTGTCGTCAATTTCCCGTACTGTCTGTGCAGAGCAGCACAGCAAATGCAATGCTTTGCAAGCTCGAGAGTGACTGGCGGGGGGCCTCCGATTATTGAAAAACAGCTTTCCTTCACGTACGTTAACTTAGCACAACCACTTACAAAAATCGAAATAGTATCTCTTGGATAATTTGCCGTTAATTAGCCGCTAATTAGCCGTGAAAAAATTTATTTTGCCGCGTGTCAAATTTTCGAAAAAATCGATGGTGTACAAATGTACAGTATTATTTTTCACACGGAAAAACTCACAGCTGACGGTTTGGTGGCTGAAACAGCGGCGAGAGGCGAGGGGACGGTTCGACAGAGTTTCAGGTCGAGAGAAGTCAACACTGTCATCGGTTTTTTTTTTCTTAATTCAGGTTCCGACAAATTTCAAAATTCCATGGGTCAGTAGCGGCTAATTAGCGGCAAATTTCGGTGCCTTGGAAACTTTTTTACGATCAACCCTCCATGCAGAATTAGCACACGGTTGTGGTGTTTCCGAGAGAAGTCAGCACTGCCATCGATTTTTTAAAAAAAATTCAGGTTTCGACAAATTTCAAAATTCCATGGGTCAGTAGCGGCTAATTAGCGGCAAATTTCTGTACTTTTCGCAATACCCTACAATCAACCCTGAGTAGTTATTCTTCGTGCGGTTATGCTGTCTTAGTGTGAAGTTGGCATAACCCTCAAGTTTTTCGAAAATTTGGGCTCCAACTGTCATTATGACTACAACTGATCATCAGCGACTAATTAGTGGCAAATTACGGTTCCATTCAAAATCACCAATCATTAACCCGTCGTAGTTTTTTTACTCGTGGTTGTGCTATCTTTTTGTGAAGTTTGCAGGGCCATCGATTTTTTCGAAAATTTGACACGCTGTAAAATAAATTTTTTCACGGCTAATTAGCGGCAAATTATCCGAGAGATACTATTTCGATTTTTGTAAGTGGTTGTGCTAAGTTAACGTACGTCTTTCCTTCTAACCATGTAGCAACTCTATTGAGTGCACTGTACAGTAAGATACAAAGCCGGTAGTCGAGGAGCATAGACTCATAGAGATAAACTGCGCGCTCTTACGAGGCTGCTGAAGCCGGGACCGAAGGACAGAGCTAGTCCTGCAGTGGTCCTCTCTCTCCATCGCACGATCAAGCGAGCGCCGAGCAACCGCCAGACGAGGAAAGCGATAAGACAAGCGGGAAGAAGGTATACTTGTATAAGTCTGTATTTTTCCCCAGCAACAATAAGTCAACCGATTAGAGTGAGAGAAAATGCCTGTAGATATTGTTCTCTCTGTCCCGTCGCGGTTCCAGCTCGGTATTTCAGTTATCAAATTTACTGAGAATCACCGAATACTGAATAATTTACATTAAGGTCGTTATATTTTGCACATGGAATCTTAGTATCCTCCTTTTTCCCTTCAGCTATTGTGCAGTCTGCGATAATCCTGAATAGCGTATAGCTGCTGTTATTGATTCCAATAACTCAACAGAACCTTGAACTTAGGAGGTACGCGGAAGCCCTACGATGGGTTCGTGCTAAGAGTGCAGCGACGAGATATCAGTGCTGGCATCTCTTTACTACTGAGGCATGAGCAATTTACTGCGGGAAAAATTACCGCCTAGCGGCGACCGCTGAGCTGCCGCTCAAGCGTGGAACTTTCGGTACATCCCAAATTTTGGGTGATTCTACCCCTTAATTCGCGTTGGGACGCCTGCGTACCTTTTTTTTTTTTTTTTTTTTTTCTTGCAGCATTTTATTAATTTCAATACTTTTCCGAAAAGATTTTTTTTTCGAAATTTTTCTTCTTGATGTTTTTGTTCGTCCGCCATATTGGATCCACGAATTCGAACTTTCGAATTTCGAGTTCAGATTCGTAATCAGCCACCCCAAAAGCCCATTTATGCAATATTTCAAGCGAATCGCATGTAAGTAAAAATTTATGCATGAAAGCGTCAAAAGTTTAAATTATAAGCAACATTTTCAACAAAAGATACAGCGGTCGAATGCTATGTGTTTTTCGTATTTCCAATCGACGGAAATCCCGAACCATTATAATCCGGCTCGGTACGCTGCAACTTACAGTACACGGAAACCGTAAAACTCACGGAGTTTGAGAGTTTAAATCTTTCATCTTCTATGCAAATCCTTTAAGTACACAGCTATGTACTCTCCGGATTAGCTGCTCGCGAAGTGCCCGGAGGTACTTTGTACCTGGAATGCTCAATAGACCAAGAAATTCACCCACAATATATCTTCGTTGTACTTGCGGATTAGAGCCGGAGTAAGAACCCAAGAACCCTGAAATTTGTATTAGTTACATGCAAGGCTTTCAAGACCCGTGACATTTTGTATGATGGTTTTATCTAAGTATCGAAAGACTTTGAACCACCGGATGGACCAATGACTATGTCGTAGTTCAAACATGGGTAGAACGCAAACAGCCTCGATCTAATCGCGTCTCAGTTATCACTCGAAAACTCTCGGAACTGTTTGCACAGCATCGCAGAGCGCTGGCGTTGCTTCAGATTTTTCCCTCGTGCAGTCTCGCAATGCTTACCCACCCTATAATGACGCACGGAAATACTCCGTGTCAAATTCACTGTTTACGTGCAAAAACTGGCAATTACAATATTAGTCATCGTAGTTTCATGGTCAAGCTGCAAGTTAGCTGAACAATGCCTATTTACACCCTAAGATAGCGGGTATATTGGACGAATATCCAGTTTCAATAAGGACAATGACCTTTGAAATTTTACCTGAAAATTTTTTTCATTAGGATGAGCACGTGCGCAACGGGTCGCCTAATCAGAAATATTTATTGTGCGCTCAATATTGTTACAACAGGCCTGTCTCTGTTGTAAAGGGAAAGACGGAACGAACTTAGAAGCTACTAAGCGACCTGACTACTGAAAGCAGTCAAGACGTTAGCGAATGCAATGTACTGCACAACAATACGACGGTGCACACAACGCAACCACAGACGGATTAGGGTACTATAAGAAACCATTTAAGCAGTACTTGATTTGTGAAAATAAATAGGTTTGCCATAATAGGGCAAAGACTGTAGGGTTACTTTGAGGAATCCTACAGAGTATCCTGACGGCTCGCTTCGCTTTGGGGCTACGATAGGTGAAATATTTTATTCCTGGATATCTTCCGGGTTTTGAACTCTATATTGTTTTTCAACGGCGCGGCGATGTGTAGATCTACTGCATGGAGAGAAAAAAGTCGTTAAATCAACCAGATCCATATAGTCAATGAGATGAAAAATTGTTGCTTCAATCGTTATTTTGTGAGAATGAATATACCGTAGTTAACATAATAAATTCTGTCTGGTCAAATCAACCAAACGAGTTATTTCGACTATGCGATTGCTTTGATTGTAAAATTTGATACGTCCAAACAATATTTAGTTTAGTGTCAACTCAATGATCCGGTTGAATAAAGGGGTACCTGCGGCTGAGCGCGTGCAATCGCTTCAACTAAAAAAATACTAATTATTAGCATTACTGTAAAATATACCAATTACCGTCATTGAGTTAAAAATTACAATTTCATTTTTGATCGGAACCATTCCAAAGGATTGCAGAACTTCCTTTGATTTCATTTAGTCTCGTCAATAGAAATTTATATTAATTCTAATAAAAGATTACCTTGCTTTATAACCTGAGCGTTTCTTTATGCGAACGATGTGAGGCTATGGTCAAAAAATAAGTTGTTTCAATTAATGATTGAAACGCTATACTGAACTCAATTTTCAGTTGCTTGTACCTAGGTGTGATTTTTCAAACTGAACATGCGGTCCCGTTAACAGATTTTTGAAACCGACAAAATACGATCTTGTATTGATTAAGCGTTTGTAGAATGAAAAAGTAGAATATTGAGATTAACAAAATCATTTTCATATTAATATAATATAGGTCGTTCAAGGTAATATTTCGTTAACTGTAAATTGTCGTATTTATATTAAACAATAATTTAGTCACCAGAAGTATTTTTCATTTAGTTTGTGCAACTTTAAATTGTTGTATAACCAAATAATGGTTTCGCCGCCCGTGAACGTCGCATTTAGTGGATCAAAATAACGTTTTTTTGATTCAACGAATTTTTTTCTGAGTGTGCCAATCTTCAACTCTACCTGTTAAGCAAGATAGTGACTCATCGTGGATACGGGCAAATAGGGCGAAACGGATAGCGGGAAAGGGCAAATATTTTTTAAGACGCGTAAGACAACCTTATCGGTAGTGAATGTTTGGAAGAACTAGTTTGCTGGAAACTGTATGATTTTCTTGTCATTTAAGTAGCAAGTACTTGTAGCTTATGCTTCCGCCAAAATAGTATATTGAGCAACGAGTGGGCAAAAGTGACGATTCTGAGTGAATGCGGATATCATACGAAATGGTTCGCTATATTTCCCAACGCGCCGTCGCTATTCATTGGGAAATAGCGTCTTTGTCATTATTCCGCCTATATTTTTACGTTCGAGTTGTGAAAATTCTTTTATCCTTCGCTTGCCATCAAGTCCGATTTGCCTCCGGATAGTATATATCTTTCTTTTTTTTTTTTTTCTCTTCGCGGAAACTTATCATCTGTTCACCACGTTCTGTTCTCTTGAAGGAATTTTTTAATTTTCAAAGGCAAGGTTAGTTGGACAGTTCCGTTTGCCTGGAGCGAAAATACAGGATGTCAAACAAATGATATAATGTTCTCTTTGCTGCCATTACACTTGCGCTATTTATATAGTTGACATGGAATTCACATAATGCCTACTTACATTATACGCAGTGGGTATTTTGATAAGAGAATGATATTTTTGTACGACGTATATTCTGCAGCAATAAATTGGTGTACATAGATAGTTATCTCATTTGAAACAATTACTCACTAAGGTAATAATTATCCTTCAATTATCAACTATCAATGTGAGTAACTACGGCAGAAACAGCCTTGCAAAGACGGTTGTGCTATACATATATACTCTGTACAGGCGAATATTTATTAACGCTATTTTTTTTTCAACTCTTATTTTCAGCTGGAGCATTAAATGTGCTTGCGCTACCGTAACTGATATTTATGTACAACTACCCGAGTAGAAATTGACGTAAGGCCTAGTCCGGTATAACAGCCTCATCAGACTGACATCAGGCTGTCTGATAAGGCCCTGATCAAGCTGCAACGCAGCGTTGCAGAATCGCCTGATCAGTCCGTATTTGTCAGGCCCTGATCACATTCGATGGTCAGGTCCTAGCCGAGTAGAAATTTCAATCCGCCAGGATCAGGACCTCGTCCGACCTGCCTTGCTGCCTTATCAGGCATCGTCAGTCGCTCATGAAGGCCGGTCAAAGCACCGACTGATCAGACTTTGGAAAACGATTTATCAGATTTATTAATTTTTGAAATTGTGTAACAAATCACTTACAATTAGTTTCACGTAGATGCGGAAAGAAGGCTACAGCAAATGAGTTGCTGGCACCTGTAAGAATAATATACGGCTAAACGATATTTCGTATACGATTTTTACCTCGATATGGGTTGCTTGAGGCAAACCTGATCGGGGCCTGATGAAGCGTCAGGTTTGCCTCGTCAAAGTCTTTACTCGGGTATACGTACACTAATGAAATTTAATTTTTTCAAATCGCTCGCTCGAAATCTTTCGTAGAGAAAATGAAAAATACGCGTCGAAGAGGCAAACAATCGCATAAATCAGAAATAATTCCCTCTTTGCCAGAAGGGATTAAAGATCGCTCCGGGAAATTGGTCAATCGCCGTCGTTATAATATCTTTCGAAATCATAGTATCGGTTATTATTTTTTAATGTTCCTGCGGCAATTGAGAAACGCAAGACCGAGTAAATTTAACGACCCTTAAAGCGACGAAACGGAAGAACAGGGATTCCACATTCGAGGATACAAAGATCATAAAATCTAATTGAATGTCTCGTCTATTCAGGATCGGTGGCGTCTCCGGGCTTAGTATTCATCCAGGTTGACGTCTTCGAGGATATGTCTGGACAATTGCACACGGTGTAATTAACAACGTTGTAATGGTTCTGGGTACAGTAATTATCCGCCGTCGTCTAGCCGGAAGACGAGAAGGAGAACAAAGCGATAGGATCGCCGGACATATACATACATGCGGAGTAACGAAAAGTGTCGCAAGACTCCCGGACAAGACGAGTCGCCGTACGTATTCACACTCTGTTGCAACGATGAGAGTTTCTAAATCACGGTAGTATCGGTCGCTGAAACGGCGGTGACGTCACTGCAACGAGTACAAATCCATCTGCCTACGAGCTCGGGTACAGAGTGTATAATAAAATCAAGCCGTGCCAATGGGGCGTGGAAAAATATGTGTATGGACAAACTTTCCGAGAAATTCTCCACCGAGATAATCAGGTGAAAATAGAAGTACCTGAAATTTCAAATTACAGTAATAGCGAGGCCTGCAATTACCCGCATAGCTGTCGTATAACCCAAAGTCACCATGGGGCCGAGACATATTTTGTTATGGCCTGACCGCAATAAAAAGGAATTACCTACCTACGTACCACGGCTCCACGGTCAGAATGTACAGCGTCCACTTGGGTTGGATATTTGCACCTAGTGAATAAGTCAGCCTTTTGAAAAAGGCAATTATAACGCGCAAACGCGTTGTTAACTCGAGTCCGGTCATAAAAGTAAGTTCGGCGACGAAAGAAGTTAGCACTGAAACTGTGCCGGATCGGTTGTTAGGGCGGCGGTACCGGATGAGACTACGAGTAACAGGGAACAGCTTAACGCGACCCTAATGAGATTGGAAGAAGGTAGAATAGCAATCGAGGACTCGAGAATTCGTGCTCTTCCTAAATCGCAAAGTGATATCGTGAGTCACAGTTTAGACCGAGGTAAAAGTCTTTCCTTTCAAATGTTGAAATTCTAAGAAAATCTAAGCGGCTTTGCATTGGTAAACGGCAGGCAGACGAACGTCGAACGTCGAATGTCGAATTCGTTCCACGCAAGTTTGATTTTATTATTCGTACCCAGTTATACACGAAAATTATCACTGCAATTTAAGGGTAAAAGGATGAGATGACGCGCGTAACACATTCAGCGCACGAAATGGATATTCGGAAGATTTTTATTACCTAGGAGGCGACGCGGTGTTTCATGCAGGTAGAATATCCAACGGTCAAAAGCCAACTGACTTTCAGCCCGGATAAAGGAGGTGGATAAAAAAATAATGGACAATTCTAATTATGCACAACACTCCGCGTGCAGAGTCCTGGCCATATCCCTGCACGTTGGTCCATGGCGGTACGTACATTGTACCGTCGCAGCCTCGGATCACTCTGAATTAATAACGCGTGAATCCCAGGTAGCGAAATTAGCATACACCTGGGGCGAATCGGAGCTGCGACCCGTGGCCAAAGGCTCGGCTGACTTACGGTCCGTCCGTGACTTTCCCAAGCATGTTGTTAATCTTAAGATCGGTGCAGATGACTTCGTACGACGAAGCGTCGGAATCGGGGATTTCCAAATATGTTTATCGCGGCTTAAACCGCAGCGCATTGGTAGCCCAAGGGGTTCAGCGCTGATCCGGTACAGGTAAATTCAACTGTTGGCTTGGGTAATTAGTGATACGATGCTGGCCAGAGCCCACACCTGTAAAAATGAAATTCGGGGTACCTAGAGAAAAGCCAAGGCTGCGGTATCGACACCCGGGGCGATCGTCTCCGCGGTGCAAGTTGGTACGTTGGACACCTCAGAAAACAACGCCTGGAGGCGAAACGAAAACCTGCCGATTCGGACGCAACCTCCTTTGAGCGAGTGTATTTTTTTTAACATTTCATCCGTCGAACGGAATGTGTGATCGAAAAGAACGAGACTCGGATACAACGATGTTGTAAACAATATTATACGTGTTTACGGAGGCGGGAAATCCAAACGTACGCCGAGTGAAGAGGAATATTACCAAACTATAAAGAAAATACGTATCGGAACGAGAAACTTGATCGTTATATTTCCTGGAAGTTTTTTCCATATTTCTTGTATCAATCTTTCGTTTACTCAGATTTTCCTTCTTGTAACGCCTCTGGAAGGATTTGATTCTTCGTGACGTGTGACTTATTATGATGTACGGCAACACCGTGACGTGCAGTTTTTGCGGTTCATATTATGCAACGGTTTAATAAAATCGTCAGTATTTTTCTACGGATATTCAAACTGAATTCGCGTCAATTCTTTTCGCTTACAACGCGTAATCTCGCAGCGGTCGTAGGAGTGCAAATTAATTATTTTTATTGCGTTACACGTATGGTTGCAGTTTTTTTTTTTTTTTTTTTTCTTCGTTCGACATATCGAGAATCGAATACAAGCATGTAATCTTAAATCAAGGGGGTGATATGCAGGCTGCAACGCCTCGCAGTCACGGGAAGCAGCACGTCGTTTGAAAAATTTCCAAATCTGTTCACGATGCAAGAAACCTTAGCTTCTAGGTTTCTGTCGATTGATAATGACCATTGGATTCGTTTCATAACGAACGGATAAATTAATAAAATGATGTAATATCGATATAGCCGTGGTGAGCCTATCATCTGTGACGTGTAATTGCAGCTGCTTTTTCTTGTTACACTTTATGCATGTAGGTATATTACAATCGCCGGTTGAAATTTTATACATAAATTAATAGCGGCATGATTTCCAGAAACAACCGGTTTATCCTCATTGTTTTACGACTTATCTTACAGCTTACAAAGACCTTTTTGTTTACTATAATTAGTCACTCGCAGTGTTAATGCTCCGTTTCGCTTTTTTCCTCCTCGGCTCACCGGAAGTTTATATTATTGCACCGTGAGGTTTGTTGTCGTGTCTCTGCTAAGTCTACTTCTCAAAGATCTAGAGACTAGAATCGTCATCTCCACACAGAACAAAATTCGCATGATCTATTCTCAAACGAGACGTTATACGGATACAGCATATAGATCGGATCGTAGAAGACACCGCATACTCGCTTACGTATAAGAATGTATAAAAACTCGCATGCAGCAGCGATGTAACGCGACGCCTCAAATCGTGATCTCACTACCTCGAAAGTCTATGCCTATGTCCGTATATGTTACACCCTCGTATAAATCTATGCCAATATGCACTGCGCACGGTATATCTAGGTATAATATCGAATGCATAGCTAGATCACAAGCTGTGCCGCTATATGATTACAATAAAAGAATATACTCAAGTCCCCGTATGTTTAATTTAAAGCCTGCAACCACGCGCGCTCCCCCTCTCTCGCTTCCTCTCTCTTCCTCTCTCTTCGCACTTGCAATTTGCATTTATCTGTACATTTCCGATTTTATGCTCCAGCGTAAAATAAACCTCATCTAACTTCATCTATCTATCCATCTATCTATTTATCGACCTGTCCGTCTTTCTCTCTTTCTCCCGTAACTCCGTATAGCTGCAACAGCACAAGGCTCGAATTATTTTCTCTTCCACCGCACACGCGTCCATCACGGTTCACAGCGTCTCCCAGCAACGCGGGGCAATGGTAGATGAACGGTGCGCACTCTCGTCGGTACGGAGCTTATATTGTCTTATTGTTAGTTAGGAAGCACGTTGAATAACCAGCGCGAAATCAGCTACAGCATCACCGCTCCTCGAACGAATTCACGCATCGTGCGTGTCAGGGACGAGGCGAGGCACGTCCCCTCCGTACAATAATTCATCATACGTGTACCTACGTAACCGTATGTATGCATGTGCGTACAGTACCCACAGGTATGTATAATCTACCTGTCCGTGCATCGGAGCGTTCGCGTATCTCAACATCGTAAGAACTATTCGAAGCAGCGCTGCAGCGTGGTGCGGGGATAGAGGACACCTTCGGTACGGTATCAACGCGCTTGTGTCGCCTTTATCAAGTTTTCCGGAACGAGGCGATAGGGCGGCGGCGAGAGGCGGAGGGACGGAGTGGCGAAGAGAGGCGGGGCGAAGCGGGGTAACTCACTGGTCGATCGCCACAGCTACAGACACGTGAAGCATCGCGAGGGATGCGAGGGGGAGGATAGGAAAGAGCCTCTTCCCTCTCCCCCTCCCGCCCCCGTCCCGCCTACCGCCAGCTCGCTCTCTCTCTCTCTCGCTCTCTCCTCCGGCACCTTCCTCCCCCTGCGCGAGCCTTCGACGACGAGGAGGATCGTCTCGTTCGCCGCAGCGTCTCGTCCGCGCTAAGGGTGGGGGCATCGCTGGAGCGGCTAGTAGGGGAAACGGCGGAGAGGGAGGAAAGCACATTGGCGACCGTACGGAGAGCAGAAGAAGGGCGCAAGCGAGAGATCGAGGTGGTGGGGATACGCCGACGAACGACCGTGGGCGAGACAAGGACGGAGGGGGATGAGCTGCACTCACGGACAGGTTGAGAGAAATTCAACGAGCCAAGAGTCACTCTTCTTCGGGACGCGAGCCCGGTAACACGCGCGCTGGATAGTCAAGCGACGTAAATAGAGCAACAAACTCTTTGCAATATTCGGACTGGCTTTAAAACTCTCATTGACATCACCGATCTTCGGTCAATTTCCTAAACAAATAAAAACATTTAAAATATGCTTAATAATAAATGTATACTTACGCGTACACGTAAAACTTGTAATTGTGTAAATATGGTTTAGTGATCTCATATGTGTGCGCGTGTTTTTGTGTAAAATATTAAGGACAAAATAAACTGATATGTATTCTTAGTTGGGTGTGTGATTTTCGTGTGCTTCGACTAATCTTACACTTCTTCTTAACTTAAATCCCTGTTTGGTAGCTGAAAATTTTCTTGCGTGTAAATATCATGTTGACAGTAGTATGATCTTAAATCATTGTAAACATACACGTCCGGGAGTGAACTGAATAACACGGTTTGACATTATTCCCGCTCGTTGTTATCGTTCGTTTTTCGATACCGGAGATTTCTCCGCTCATGTCGGAAAAACGTAATCCGCAGCTAGTGTAACGATGAAGCGTGACTGTAAGATTTAGGTATTTTCGAGTGATTCGTCTTCTGTTCGGCACGAACTATGCACAGATGTTCGAAATTGCTTACCTTGTAATCCGGCAGAAACATCTATATTAGGCAGTGTGAATAAACAATCATCGACAGTGTCAACGAGTTGTCTCTCGAAGGATTTTATATGGTCATTGGATTTCACCTTCCGAAAAGCTGCTGCGTTAACATGGATTATTCTAATAAAGGTACGTTTTATCCGGCGTAATGTTTTGCTATCTCTATATACCCTATTTACACGTAACGCATACTATGTATACCTATGCATACAGTCGTGACAGACGAGAATTTTGCTTTGGCAAATCACACGACGTTGAAGCTAGGCAGTCGGAATTAGCTGTCAAACGTTCTGACGTTCGTTCGATTAAGATAGTGGGTCCAAAAATCAAAATTTCGTGAGATACGTACCTCGGACCCCGGATACTTTCATAGAATCTTACATGAGGACAAAGCTATACAAACTGCATTTTTCTATTTACAAAAAGTTAGACACGGTTGGCCGCTAACTCCGGCTGCTGTAACTTCGGTTTCACCCGAATCATCAAACTTTGAGAAAATGTTGGATGCGTAGATACACGCGCGTCATGGTTCCCCTAATTACCCTGAACAACGGTATGCGCATCTGCTACGATATCTGGCACAGATACGATAACGTTCGATATTTAAGATTAGGGATACAAGTCTGATCAAGGCCGATGATCTTATTGGTCAGCGTTTACAACTTGCGCGGCAAAGTGTACATAGATACTGTTTACATACGTATACATACACATGTATATACGTATATATATATATATATGCACACGTATATTTCGTCGAACCTAATTATGTATCATAGGTATACAACTTTTTCCCACTTCCCGCGACCGGCAGAATCTATACCGACGTGGATTTCACCTTAATGTGTAATTGATCGTTAATGTTTATGTCCGTGCGATGTTACGCACCTGCCTGTTTCTCCCCTGCCGGCCATGATCGATAACTCAATCACAACTCCTTGCTCTCCAATCCCCCCCACTCGCACCCTCCCGTCATCCCACTCCAACCTTGTCGCCCTCTTGAATTGTACAATTGAGGCGAGATGTCAACGCCGTCGAGTCCGTAGAATAATTATTGTTCGCGCAACGGCCGTAACCAACGGAAAATCCACGCGATCCCAATGTTATCTGACGGTCAAAGAGCTAATCTCGTTTATGTGGTCCTTACGGTCTTCCCCCGAGCGCAAAGGCACACCTACAATTCCGATATACCCGAGTATAAGTGCCGGAGTGCGGTGCGCTTATCGCGAGTACCAATTCAATCGTGTCTTGTTTGTATATGCACTTGTACTTCTCGCGGCTCCGTTATTTTCAAATTGTATAATCGAAACTATCCCCTGTCGGTGTGTTTTTCACTCAAGAGGAGGACTTGTTTTCGTTTGAGATTCTCCGAGAGACATCGATTCCAGCCGAGCAGATCGCGTTGCTGCGTGTGTGTGTCGAAGAAACCAAAACACGAGAAGGTCTCGTGGAATGACGTGTCCGAGGAATCGTTAATCTCCTTCTAACGGTTATTGAAAAAGGAGCAAACAGTAGCCAGCGGCCACTCAGATAAGGACCTTTTGTGTCCCATGAATTTTATCTAAATAACTTCCAAATATTTTCGTCTCTGCTACTGCTGCTGCTGCTGCTGTGCGAGCTTTATGGTCTTTCTTTTCCTTCGTGACAAAATCTCTCGACGACGAACCGTGTAACTCGTACGTTATTTGTGAAACTCAGTTTCGTTTCGCGTACGTCAGGATTATTCCGAAACAATCTCAACGCGTTACAGGTACATTGCACGCCCAACTCGTCATCCCGATTGCTCTCGTCGCAGAGAGCCAGTGATTGTATCGTAAACTTTCCCTGTCCGTACGTTCCATGCAACAGCGTTTTTTCCCGGCAGTTAGGAATTCGTTACTTCAGAGTTACGCGCCGCTGTTCAGCCTTAGTGCCACGCATCGCGCATCGCCAGCATTATCTTTAATTCGCAATCGCATCTCGATATTACCTTTCCTCTCGCAGCCTCTAGGGTGTGGCTCGAACACCAACCCCCTATACATATTATTTTCCATCTCGCAAACAACCCCGATATAGGTATGTACATGCCTACATATATGTATAGACGCATTAACGGTATTGCGTTACCGTTCTATATTACATACCTAACTTCGTGTATGGTTGACTCAACGGGAGTCGTAACTGCAACGTACTTCGCCGACTATTGTACCCTTACAATCTCCGCGCCATTCCAGAGACGCTGAAGGTACTCTGATAAATCCACCCCGCTGGTTATTTGCAATTACCTATTATATTCGGAAATATTTAAGCCGCGGGTGTACGTCTAATTAGAAATCCAAGAACCGAATTAATAGAGGACACTGGGGTATGCGTTGCGTAGGCAAAGCACGGCATGTAACAGTGCACGAACATTACCCGGTTACCTACTCTTCACCACCCAAATAGTTGTAAATCGTCGGTATATCATTGTCGAGCTTCGGAAAAAATTGGTTCTTGATTTTGCGGGATGCGTTTGTACCTAGCGGAGTGGAGGGACGGCATTATGCGGTTGTATCCGGTTGGGCCACGTAATCTGCGATATCTTGAGCGCGGCAACGGGCCGCGGGGGTTGTGGGGTCGGGTGTGAAGTTGGCTTCATAACCAGGTTGCACCACCCTCCGTCTATTTCTCTCCCCTACCTCGTTACTTTACGAACGACTCACACGCCAGCGACACCACCTGCACCCACTGTCCTCCGCCGCCCCCCTCGGGGGCTGTGGATGTTATAGCTGCAGTCATGACATGGCTACGTATATGTATACCTAGGCATTATAGATCACTCCTAACACCGGACGGCGTTGCCTGGTAACCATCCTTCAAACATCGTTTTACGCCAGTGTTTTATACAAACGGAAAAAGCCTGCATCCACATCTTTCGTGCGCACCCATGTATATTTACCTACACATATATATAATATATATATATATATGTATGTATGTATGCATAATATACCTATACGTACCGCGATTATCATTGCGTGTTACGTTCATCCGTCATCGTTGTGCACTACGACCGTTGAACGGTGAGAGAATAAACTCGAGAAATACCTAGAACCATTGCGCGATGGATCATGGATGTGTAAAAGGGTTTTTCCTCAAAGCTCCGCTAGCTGCAAGCGATCCTCCGGTGTACGAATCATTCGCACTACTCTGTAATACGTGCATGCCGAATGTTTATATTTGTAGCAGCGTCGAAACAATGCGCGCCCAGCAGAAGACCGGAATTCCCCACAAGCACATGACCTTTGCTCTGCTGATCGACAGCTACGTACCTACATGTTTGCGCAATAATTTCTTAATCTTGTATTAATTTGCTTAAGATTGCAACTCCTTATTTCCCTGCACGCATCGAATTCCAAACGAGCATGTTTCGGATGTTGACCTCTTCTGTCGAATAAGTATCTATTACGGCTTTGAGTGCAATTATAATATTCGTTATTTTTATATCGAAGGAAATATGTAATTACGATTATTAGCTTCTGTAAATATGATTATTTGCTATAGGCAAATTTGTAATAACAAGTCAAAGGCGGGTGTAATCCAGCTAAAAATATCGAGATATTCGTGGAATTGAAATTCCATCCTTTTGATGCAAAGTTTCACAAGCAGTTTCGCGAGATCAGTCATTCGCAATAGGTAAAGCGTACGGCAAAAACTTGGGATGTACCGCCGGACTGATTCGTCGTAAGGTGAAAAGCTTATCCTCGAGGCGGCTTCGCGGAGTCCCGTCAGGTCCTCCAGGGCCTAAGTATCAAATCCTCTTACGTAACCAGGGTGGGCGGCAGCCGGGAACCGGGGTTGCCAAGGCAGCAGCTCTCGCAACACGCAAAGCTCGACGTTGTCCGCCATCTTTGCTCTAGTGGCGCGTGGGAGTCGAGTCGACGGAGGTGAGCACTGGGAGTAGAGGGGGAGAGAAAAAGGAGATAAAAGCAACCGTCGAGAGATCGGGCCTCGACCAATGACGCGGAGGATGCGTAGAAGGGACACGCCCTCTATCACAAGCGCCGGCTACAGCGCAGCATCCGTAATTCGACTCCCGCTCCACCAAGCCAATCGATCTACCTACTCTCCAATCTAGACGACAGAGTTGAGCTCCGCGCATCCTCGTCGCCGCCACTGCGTGTCTCGATAACAAAACACCATTTTTCGATCCGAACGGTTATTTTTGTAAATAGCGATGTGTTGTTGTAGGTGCTACGTGTAGGTAGAGTACGAACGTTATAGATAGTATACCATATATATTTATACACGCAACGTGGGGGTAAATCTCGTTATATCTACACTCGTCGTATAACTTTCACGGAATTCCATCGACGTGGAAATTTACATTTAAACGCTTCAAAGCGATTCGATTTCCCGCTCTCAACTATCCGCTTCCCTCCAAGCTCTCTTCCGGATCGACGAACTCGATCTCTGCATTCTTTTCTCTTACACTGTTTGCGGGTTGGACGGGCAATGAAACAAATCTCTCGACCTGCATGTTCATCTGTAACGTATACTTGCTTAATCAGAACAATTACACGCGATTGCACGAAATCGAATATATACAGATATAACGTTTCGACGGTTAAAAATCATTCGAAAAATAACAATTAGCAATGCCTCGGTATTATACTAGGCTCGTTTTATACGCTACGTCGTTTCGTATATATCATCGATCGCCGCGTATCAAAAACTCAAAAGTGTAACTTATAGCACTAGCGATTATACGTATAGGTAAATAGAAAAAGTGAAAGTCAGTGCGAACTTTAAATTCATCCTCTCTAACTCTCTCTCTCTCTCACTTTTGTATTTTTGTACTTTTCTATTAGTTATTTTTTATTATCTTGTTTTAATTTTGAAAATTTTACAATAGTTAACTACTCTTTATTTTTACTGATTAATTGTACCTATTTTACTCCTGTTTTTATTTATTTTTATTGATGTATCCTTATTTTTGGTACTTCTGTTTTTTTTCTGTTCTTATTGTTTTGATTATCTCCTTTTGATTATCTTCCTTACGCGTACTTGCCGCATAGTCCTTAGGGGATCGTAAGGTCCCAGGACTTGTAATAAACCCGTTTCTCACTTTCTGTCTCTCTCTCTCTCTCTTTGGCGCGCGACCGCGCTCGTGTGATGGACCGCGAAAATATGCCCTCGAGATTACAGTGTTTACATTCGACGACCTTGCGTACGTGAATATATAATATAGAGTCCTGCGACCGCCCGTACGCGATCATATTACGATAATACCGTTTTGCGGTTAAAAATCTGAAACTTGATCGGGCCAACGCATCGTACTTATAATTAATAGGTTACAACCAGTTTTTCGCGCTCAATGCGCACGCGTGACGCCCCAGCGTGTATAAATCCAAGGGGTTCCCGGTACTCCGGGAGGTTATAATAGAAACGGGCGTTTCGAACGTCCCTGAATTAGTACGCTTAGGCGACTGCGTCGCACCTGCGGGAGCACTTTGGGGGTCAAGAGGTGCAGGTACCGGGATCGAGTTTTCGCGCCGATGAAAACTACCGCTAGTGCAGTATTATAGGCGTGTAATAAGCGTACGTGTGCAGGCCGCAGGTACAAGAGGCGTAGTCATCGTAGCTGGCGCATGGACGAGTCATTGTGTCGACAGAACCTGTTCGCCGTCATGTCAGGCATCCATCCATCCATCCATCCATCCATCCATCCATCCATTACGGACACATGTGTTACGTGAATGGATGGACCTTTTCGGGTTTACGTAAGACTGGCGACCGCGGGTCGAACGAGCAGCTATAAGCTCGAGTTCTTACCCAGAAAAAAACAGACGCAGACAATCGAATTCTTTAGAGTTCAGGAGTTCTATGGAAGAGATCCACAAAGTATCTATACATATTAATGCCTCTTGGAAACTGAAAGACGTCGTCGTGACATGCTGCTGCTTTATGCTCTTCACCTACTGAAAGCTGAATATTTTCATCTTAGCGTTATACACCTTATATGTATACTGCGCCTGAAAGGGGGGGAGGGGGGGGGGGATAGATGCGTATAGGTGTTGAGATGCCGGAGTGTTTATCGATTTCTCTCAGCTTTTATGAATTATCGCCGATGCTCGAGCATCGACATGTTCCTTCGTCGTTCCTTACCACGCTGATTCTACCGCGAGTTTATATTACCGCGGTTACATATTTGATTTAGGCCGTATGCTTAGACATGATGCGGATCGAGGCAGATAGATTCTAGTTTGATGTCTGTGAGAGTAAGAAAAAGTATAAGGAGAGCGAAGAATTTAGTAAAAGGCAAACAATCGTCGGTTCGACAACGCGAGACGCGTTCCGAGTGACCGTGATTCACTTGTTATTTGAGAGCGCCGAATGTCCTTCTTAACTTGCATTATGTCGATACGTGTACAATTGTACACGTATCATGAATGCATGTGTGCGGTATACTTATGTCTACACATCTCGGGATCGCGTAGCATACGGGGATAGCCAGCAATCTGAGTTACAGAGAAGAAGAGAAAAGTAATAACAACTCGAGAGATGTTTTGTCTGCGGCTCCTCGAACGTCGCCTCTTCTATCGTACCGTACACGCTTCGTCGATCTCTGCGCGAATCTTACACCTACGCGTATTTCTGCAGACCTTATATATCCTTATCATGCGAGCGGTCGCGTTCGGTCCTTAAAATTACCTGATGAAGAAATGTTATTGATCATTTTTATTGTTTTGTTTTATTTATTTTTTTTTTTTTTTATCTTCATCAAATACCGTAGAATCATTCCACATTAAATGACAAGGCCAGTAATATCCAGCGGTGTCACCTTATAATTAGAGGCGTGAAATGGTCGCACTGTGTATAACAAACGTTACGAAAAAATTTAGGTTGACTCGTGGTGATCGGGGTGGGGGAAACCTTGTAACAGATACGAGTCTGCGCTATAGAGTTTGTTGCAGCCGATGATCGGCTGCGGCTTCGAGGAAACGGTGACGAACGACTCTGAGAAATCTCCCAACAGCTGATCACCGATTTCTCATCATTCGTGTGATAAACGTGATTAATTTTCTCGCATGCAGCCTGCTGCTGCTGCTCAGAAAAAATTATAAACGGCGATCCAGCCTGCAATTATTTCTCAACCCGTTTACTCCACATTATATTATATTCTTGTTAGTTACATGTATGTACCTACCTACCTACGCGTATAAGGTATAAGGTGAATCGAACCGTTTGTTCCGTTATGCGGATTACAAATTACGCGTGATCTTGCAGCAGACACTATTTTATTGTGTAACATGCATACGTACATCTTACGTGTCTTATATACACTGTGTGCGGTCAGAGATTCTTGACTCGCTGCTGTCCTGGATTCTCCATCTCCGGCTAGGCTGTACCAACTTCCTGAACACGTCAGATATATTCATTCTTTCCATCCATCATCGTCGTTGCCGTGGTATTCTCTGACGTGAGGAGGCAGTGAACTTCCTCACTTCCTTCGCGTATGTAGAAAAAGTTGCGTTTGTAATGTGTTTAATGCAACGAAATCAAATTTCCAGTAAAAGGAAACGTAATAATCACGCGGACGGGAGATGGTGACGTGGTTTAGACAGTTACAAGTTCCGTCTCGAATATTATTTACCACTTAATTGTATACCGCGTTTCAGTCATTATCTTATTACGTCATTAATTTACGCACAAAACAAAAAACGAAGAGGCAATAGCACGAACCTAGCGGGGGGAAAATCGATACTGGCAACAGTATTCTTTGGTTTTACTCAATCGTCGGCAATTTTAATATTATAACTATCCTAGTCTAATTTTTTTTTTCTCAACTTTGTGTCACAGATTTATGACAGGCAGATTCCAAGGGTCTGCAGAAGAGCTGCTCTCTCGCTCTAGACACATGGCATGTCTCGCAGATGTTATTCCTCTTTCGCCAATCGTCCCTTTTTTGGGTAAGACTCATTCCAATGATTAATATACATATCAATTTCTCGCCACATTTCGCGCCAAAATTTCAGGGTATTGTACGTTTGTGTTTATTATTCCTATCGGAATTATAATCGTGAATTGAAAATAACGAATCATTTCACCGGTGATATCACTTACAAGCTTTGTCGTCAAAGTTTGTAGTTCGGGAAAAGCGGTGACCGCATTGCCAGAACTGGGGAGTTCGATTTACGAGCGAACAAGAATTCCGCATACTAAAGCTTTGGGACAAAGACAGCAAGCCTTCTTGTGGATTACAAGCGTACTTGCTAAGGAAGAGTTGCGGTGAAGGAAGGTAGCTGATGTGACCGCAATATCCATCCTTCCTCGTTTAATACTCCCCTCCTCCGTTGCAATGATTAATTGATAATCATAATAAATGCTGATAACATTTATCAATTGGACTGTTATAATTCAGAACTATAGTGCTATTTCAATGCGAAAGTAACTTGGGAGACATTGTTAGTGGGACTATTGATCATCCTAATTTGTGATCTGTTATCCATATATCTGCAGAATTAGAGTACCAAGCATGCACTTGTTAATTAATCTGACGGTCGCAAAAACTAGACTCGTATAATGCCGAGGTTACGGTGCTTCTGTGGCTTTTAGGGTCACCAAGGATCTTCTGTCAGAATTGCAATTTCGTTTAAGGCAGGGCAGAGATTGTGTACGATTATAATAATTAGGTCGAATTCAGCATGCTTGTGCGCTTACAGATTACATTTGATTACCAGCAGCGTTCTTTTAGAGCAAAGCTGCATATCAATTCATTCGCGAAATTGTCGATAATCTTTTTTATTTTTGAAGCAAGTTTTTTTTTTCTCTTTAATATCATGCACCCAGCCGAGACTGATAAAGTATTTTCTAGATTAAGAACAACTGATCCGAACCCGTCGCGCAGGCGAGTTATCCCAACCTTAATCTCTCCCAGTCTCTGACGCATCCATCCGAGGCAAAATAATAAGCGTATAAACGCGATACGCAAAAAACAAAAATAAATTTCGTATCTTCGCTTTGTGATTACAGTTACCGTAGACAACGGACTGGAGCAACGTCAGAACATCAAGACGCAAATTGATACAGATACGTTAGCGCCGGTAAGTTCATTTTCTTCGCGCTGAAATTTATCCGTCAGTGGCTTTTATCCCATTATTATAATGATCATGAAATTGCAAATCATAAACATGACAAGATCATTGGCGTGAAAATTTCTAAAATTTACGTTGCATCGCATTGTACAGCGAGGCAAAAACTTGTCGCGTGTGGTGCCATCTTTTCTCATAAATTTTGATGCTGCCTGCGCAACATTGTTTGTTTCTTTTTTCTTTAAAATTTTGAAGTGAGCTTACGCGCAGTGAGCCACGATTCTTTTTATTTCTATTCAAAATCTGTAGATGTCACCATTTGATCGGAGTACAATTTTAATTGAAAATATGAAATTTCTACGGAAATATGAAAAATTGATAGCACGAAGGTGCACGATCGACCTCATTATTGCACGTCTAATTTTCCATATTGATCACGAGTAATGTGTTTATCTGGTGCTTGTTCCTCCGCGGGCTGAAAATATTGACAAAACTCTCTTTTGTTCGTATAAGGTTTGTTGCCGCTTATCCCTCTCGAGAATGCAGCCTGTTCTGAAAAACAATTATACAGCGGCTGTATACCCGCAGACATTCATTTGTACCTATGCTGACCACGTTCCTTCTTCTTCTCTTTCAAGGTCGACCAATCCGGCTCAGCTCTCGTTTGCCCTGCATGTTCCCTAGTGCTACCAAGTACGCGTGATCTGACGAATCACATACGGGGCCACAACTCGCGGAGAAACAGCGAGGGTAGTTCAGTCGACGACGAGTACACCTGTTGTGTCTGCAACAAGGTCCTCAGCTCGGCCAGCTCCCTGGACCGTCATATCCTGGTCCACTCCGGTGAGCGGCCGTTCAAGTGCGGAATCTGCGGAACTACCTTTACCACCAACGGCAACATGCATCGCCACATACGGACTGCCCACGGTAGCAGTTCGTCGAACAGTTGCACGGATTCAGACGGTAGCTGCGACTTCGACAGGCCCGAATTGAAGCGGCGGAGAGACGCGGAATTCAACAATAACAATAATCTGTCTAAGAGAAAATCGCCGGACCACATGGAGGACGACCTACCGGCGAGTAAACGACCGCACAAAATTCTGTTGAGGAACAAATCCACAACCAAGGCCAAGATTCAAACCGAGACTCAGCCGACTCACAGCTGCCCCTTATGCGGGAGGAACGATTTCGCGACGAGCAGCCAACTCAAGGCTCACTTTGACCAGGCTCATCCTGACTATCCTATGAAATGCGATATCTGCAATCTGATTTTTCAAAATCTTCAACTGCTGAATCAGCATCGTCGGACGGCCCATCGTTCGAACGATGACCAAAATGTGAATGTCGGAGACTCGGTTACCGGCTTTTCCGATTTGACCTTCATGGATTTTTCAGCCATAAACTTTCCGGGTATTGCTCGTGCCCTTTGCGAGACTACATTGCATCTACCGGCGTCTGGGGAAGTAACCAAATTCCAATGCCGCAAATGCTTCAGAGCTTTTCCCTGCAGAGCTTCTCTTGACTCCCATGAGACTGACTGTGGTACCCAAATAGCAGTGCGGGAAAACATTCCCGAGGATCAGTCAAAGAGAAACGACTTTTTCGCCGGATTGAATCTTCAAGATAAAGCGGCACTCACCGAAGCGAAGGAGGGAAAGGATCTGGCCGACATACAGAGCATCATTTCGCTCACGTCTGAAACAGCTATTCTGCAAAACTTTTCACGACCTGACACAATCACCCCGGATAACGTGATCAGGGCTGGGTCCAGCGTGGGTTCGTCCGGATCATCCTGCACCACATCCGCTGAAAACAACGAGGAAGAACTTCAGGATGCGTTCTCTGCCCAGTTTCGTCGGATGAAACTCCGCGGTGAATTTCCGTGCAGACTGTGCAATGCTATTTTCCCCAACCTCCGGGCTCTCAAGGGTCATAATCGGGCGCATATGGGAGTCAATCCGGGAATGCCGTACCCCTGCAACATGTGCCCCTACACAAGCACCGACAAGGCCACCCTGGTGAAACACTTGCGATCTCACAACGGCGACCGACCTTACGAGTGCTCGATGTGCAATTACGCCTTCACAACAAAAGCAAACTGTGAGCGTCACTTGCGGAATCGTCACGCCAAGCTGACCCGCGAGGAAGTGAAGAAGGCGCTAATCTATCATCCCAGCGAAGATCCGCAGAACGATAACGGGGAACCCCCGGCACGAATCGTGCGGGACGACATGCGGACAATTCTTGTATATCCGATGGTACGCGAAGAAGCCATGCAAGAGAAGACAATGAGCGTTGGCCCTGACGTAAAGGCCGAGATCAGGGTGATCGATGAGGCGAAACTTCGACAACCGGATCTTGGCAGTGCGCGGCAGGATCCCCAGCCGAGTAGTTCCAATCAATCGGAGATATTCCAAGGTGGAAATCCGGAGATTCAACCGCTTGAGATGCAGGTACCAAGGCACACCGATATTTCTATGGACATAGACCAACCTCAAGACTTGGTAACCAGGCCACTTCGGTTTACACACAACAACCGCGCTCACGACGATAACTCGTCGAGCGGAAGTGTATCGCCTCTAGTCACCGATGCCAATCAATTAGCAGCAATACACCAAAGACTTCCAAATCCTCACATCGGTATTCAAACATCCACCGGTCATTATAGCTCAGGCAATGACGTGCCGTTGGATCTATCGATGGACGCGTTGGATTTAAGCAAAAAATCGAAGGTAACGGAAACCAAACAACCTGCCGTTGCTCCAAACATTGAAGAATCCCACCGGAGTGATAACAACATTTACCACGCGGCGAATCAACTACTTTTAACGCAAGCTCTGCTCAAGAGTAGTCACAACCCCCAAACCGCAACCCTGCAGGAGGCACTTTATGCAAACGCTCAACTTCTGTTCCCAAACCTTGGCACTTTTTCACCTGCAAGTTTTATAACACCATTCATGTTGAATCCCCACCTCTTTGCAAATCCGGAGTTTGCTATGAACAGTAGACTTCCGAAGGAACCGATCAGAGGTCTGGGTTGCAGCGGTGGTAGCCTCGTAGAACCTCCGATTTCCAGACTCGAATTTGGAACACCTTATTCGCAAAGCAGCCAGGCTTCGTATCACTCGACCAGCGAAGACACCACCGCCAACTCGCCAAAGCTGATGTCCCCGAAGTTATCGAGCAAAGTACCCGCTGCTCGTGAAAAGATTGATAACTCGTCGTCATCAAATTCCGTTAAGATGGTTATAAAGAACGGCGTTCTCATGCCGAAACAGAAACAACGAAGGTACAGAACTGAGAGACCATTTAGTTGCGAACATTGTACGGCCAAGTTCACCCTGAGAAGCAACATGGAAAGACATGTGAAACAACAGCATCCGCAGTTTTGGAGCCAGCGACAACGAGGCGGGCATTCAACCAGAGGTCGACCGCCCACAAACCCACCGACACTACTGCAGAAATTCAACCAACCCGCCTCTCAGCCAGTATCCCAGAACTTTCCGAGCATCCTACCAAAAATCGACAAAACCAGTTCGACGCAAAATCACGGGAAACATCCAATTTCTGATCAAGTCAAGTATGCGATTCTTGCACAACAGTTGAAGGCGAATAAACCAGAAGAGAATGACTCTGAGGCGGATTTGGTGATCGATGAGGAACCCAGAGAAGAAAAAGCTTCAGAATCTCAAGCACAGAATAGCGAACGGCAGCCCCTGAGTCTGCTGAGAGGTAAGCTAGAGGATAAAAATGATTACAATAAAGATAAAATTATGAAACAGCATGTGAATGAATTTTCGAAGGACTATTTGGTACAAATAAGAAAACAACATCTTGAGGAATTGAAACTTGACGTTAAATTGTCTGATGCAAGTAATGCGGAAGATAATTCGGAAAAGGATGTAAAGGACGATATGGACGAGAACAAGCTGGAAGATCAGAAAAGCGTGGAGAAAATTGACGAATCGGCCGAGGTTGAAGAACCTGAGAAAACCGGAGGGGAAGACGGCACTGTCGATCTTGCTAGCGTGTCGAAGCTACTTGACAACGCATCGCAACAGTACCAACAGTTTCAACCTCAGGATATGAGCGACGAGGAGGAGGGACTTGTTGCTGCAGCGAGCGAGGGAACCAATTCTGGAAGTGAAGAAAAATCCGATTCCAGCAACTCCGAGACCGTTAAAAAAAAGTCGGCGTATTCGATGGCACCGAACAGGGTTCCATGCCCGTACTGTGACAGAGTATTCCCGTGGACGTCTTCACTGAGGAGACACATACTGACGCACACCGGGCAAAAACCCTACCAATGCCACTACTGTACGCTGCTATTTACAACAAAGTCGAACTGCGACCGTCATCTTTTTAGGAAACACGTGAAATCCAACGGCAGAAGCCGGGCCAAAGCATCCAGAAAATTATCTTCCCGCCAAACCACGGCAAGGTTGATAAACAATAACGCTTTTGCGACGAGAAACGTTCCGGAGAGACCTTATAAGTGTAACGAATGTCCAAGCTCGACATTCTCGACTATGGGAAACCTGAAAAAGCATGTCACCTCCAAGCACCGCGGCAGGCGTGCGCCAAAATCGCGATCGGTCAGCTCGATGAGCGATGTGCAGAACAGCCCCAACGGATCTTCGAAACACAACGATCAAAGCGAATACGAAAGTCACTCTTCGAGTCCAGGAGAGACAGTGCGTAACTCGCCGATTAGCCTCGTAGAAGAAACTGTGCAGAAGGCCAATACTTCATCCAGCACCGACACATCGCAGTCCCTGAAGTCCTCTCCAGAATCCGGATCCACCGTATCATCAGGCTCGTCCGAATTACCATTCAAGTGTCACCTCTGCGACGGCAGCTTCACCGACAGGCAGGACTGCCTCGAACACATCAAACACGATCATAAACCTGAATACGAGCTTCTTTTGAAAAAAGGCGCGTTGGACATGGCTGCGGAAACCGAAAACCATCCCGAAGAGCAGCAACAACAACCACAACAGCAGAGCGAGGATGGAGAAGGTCAACGCGGCAAATTTCCAGATTACGCGAACAGAAAGGTAAATATTTTTAGTCGGTTGAAACGTATATACATAGGTATAATCCACGGTGTTTCAGTGTTTTTATGGACATTGCCGCACAGTCGCATGGCAGACGAATCGCCGATTAACCCGAAATTCTTTGATCTCTTTCAGGTGGTCTGCGCTTTCTGCATGCGCCGTTTTTGGTCAGCCGAAGATCTCAGGCGACACATGCGAACACACACGGGAGAGAGACCCTTCACATGCGACATTTGCCGTAGAAAGTTTACCCTGAAGCACAGCATGCTGCGACACCGCAAGAAACACGACTCTGTTCGTTCCACGATTTACACCGGCGCCAGTGGGGACGAGGATGCCTCTCAGATGGCAATTAACAGCAATAGTAACAGTAACAGTGGGATTAAGACACAGGAGACGTCAGCCGTTCTTAATGCGGTGTCGGAGAACGCAACTCCGGTGCGATTTGGTGCCCACGCAAAATTGGCCAGTCTTCCTGGGAAACTTACAAGCATTCAACGGTACAACAATCACGTGGAGAGCACGGATGAAAACGATTTGATCTCAAACCTTCTGGGCATTAGAGACAAAACTATTATTGACAGGGTTTTGCAAGGGTCTCCTGACGACGCAGCGAAGATACTTGGTGTTAAAAGTGGTCCGGAATGAGGTATTGTTTTGCACCGGGCATTATTTAATACAATCCCCCTGCTCTCTTTTACTGATTCTGTCAGATAACAATTTAATTGTTTTATTTTATTCTTGTTCATTGCTCCTATCATTCCAATTATTACCATACGTTAAAGTTTTCTCTCTGTTTCTGCGATGTCGGGAAGTTATCAATATTTTCAAATTTTCAAGAAACTTTGAAAATCGTTCTCAAGTTTTTCTTATTCACAAGCGTGCCTTAATATTAGATTGTATCAGCTCATTCTGCGCTAACATCGAAGTCGCATTGAGTATTTGTTCCTTAATCATCATTGATATAATTGTTTACCTCCGAGTTAGATTCTACATATGGATAAAAATCAGTTAGAATCAAGGCATTCAATGATCGTTTCTATCAATATAACTTGTAAATCTCTCAATTTTCAATTTTCTCTAACGGGGTCCGAGGAAGAAAAACATACATAAAAGTAATTATTTAAAATAATAAAATGTTTTTTGTGTGCGATTTGATGAATAACTTTTCTATGTTTAGATTTTTCACAATATAATATTATAAATATATACATCTACGTATAATATATTATATACATACATAAATGTACGTCTAAAGATTGGGCGTGCTTAATATTATATTGTTATTACTATTATCGCTATTATTATAAATGATACTACTGCACTGTTGTTGGATTATACGATCACGTATTACTGCGCCACTATTAAGGGTAGGGGTAAATAGATAGAATTGCTGATTAATAGAAGGATCAGAATATCGTGAATATTTTCATAGACGTGAAAATCTCATCAGTAGAATTTCAAAATGTGGGATTTTCAAGCACAGATAATAGAAAATGTGGTAAATCGAAATACAAAAAGACCAACTATGGTATAACAAAATCGAGCATCTGTATACGATTCTATATTATCGAGAAAAATTCTGTCGATTCTACAGTTTGGCATTCTATGTTCCGACCTTTCTAATCTTTCACTTTTCCTTACTTCGACTTTCACCGTTTTTAAATTATAGATAAATCAAGCTTTTCCTTTTATAAAAGTTCTATACTGTGGCCCTTCTATTTTTTGATCTTACTATATATCTACCCCGACCCCACTACTATGTGTCTCATTTGGAGATGCTTGTGGGGTCTTACTTTGTGGCAAGGTCCGAAGGATCGTTGGAAAACCATGGCACCTGTAACAACTAAATCGACGATTTTGTGCAGTTGGAGGTTTCGTTTCTGTCGTCCCAAGATATATATCGCGTTCATATAATGTATATGTATGCATATATATATACATTTTATATGAACTCTTGAAATATCTCTTGAACCTAACTAAATATCGTTACACATATAAATATAAAACTATAGGTAGACATACATTTTTTTTCTTCTTTTTTTTATGGTAGTATTTAGAAATCAGTATCTCGTCGCAATGGAACGTCGACCGTATAGATTGTAAAATTGAATTTGGTGTTGCAGCGTTGACAATTATTAAATTGCAACGGACGACGTTGCATCGCAAATCGTTTAGCTGCGTTTTGATTGAACGAAATCAATTTCAAGCAACGAATTACGGAAAGCCATATATGAATTTTATTTAAGTATCAGCTAACATATTCGCGTCTGGTACACGTCGCGTTATGTGGGTGCATTTTAGAGTGCCTTTCTAGCCAAGATATCTTTGAACAAGGAATCGGATTAACTTGGCTTATTTTCTCTAGTAAATGAATAATACAAAATTAAGAAATAAATAAAGATAAAAAGTACTTATTAAAATGAAGGTAAACAAATCCGTCGTATATTGCAATGTTGCTAAAAATTTTATTAATTTTTAAAGTAACCACATACTTTCTATTAGAGCGTTGTATACTCGATATCTCAAAGGATTAATATTACCAATGCCATTCGTAATTGAATCATCTTTTCAATTCCAGCGTCGTATTTTTATAATTATTCTTATATAATGTCGATGAAGCAATTTTAAAACACGATGAGTTCTGACTAAAGTTAAAACCAAACAATGACGTAATATTTTTAAAGAACCTTTGAAGTGATCGACGAAGCGTCATCTTTGTTAAAAGAAATTATTTTAAAAAAATTATTAAAAAACAAAAGCATAAAAAAAATGCATAAAAAGGGAAAAATTAAAACTAAAACGCAATATAATCAAGTTATTTTTTATTACATTTAATTGATTTATATATATATACATGAATGTATATGTATATATACACACACACGCGCGTGTATATACGTATATATGTAGATATATATAAATATATATAAATATTCAATATATATATATATATATATATTATATATATTTATATAATATATATATATGTGTGTGTGTGTATATTTATATATATATACACGCGTGTACATACGCATATATATGCATATACATTTTGTTATTCAAGCGTTAATTATAACGTAAATATTATTCATAGTCTATTTTAATTGCAGTAACATAAAAATGTATTGTGGTCTTTGAAATGCAATAAAACTAAATAAAGTTTACCCGATGTGTACTCGTGTTTTGTGGAACGCGATGCAACTGAAGGGCATATGCGATCTCGGGGTAATCGAACCCCCAGGCTCGAATAACTTGAAGCTATTTAAGCTTAACATTAATAGGTTATGAATTATTAAGTGAAATATAAACTTGTCCATTTCTCCTCTCTTCGTTACCTAAGAATATTTATTCTGTTTACATTAGACATGACTGTAAACTATTGTGTAAACACCTTTAAGCCTTCGAGAGTTTTAGTCGGCTCTCGGGCTTGAAGACTTTATACATACCCATTGTATAACACGCAGGCATGCATACGTACGTATATATGTACATATTATGTATGGCGCACACACACACACACACACACATGCAGATGCGCGCGCGCAGTTTGACGAATTTAAAAATTGACCTCTCAACTAAAGTTTGAATGGGAGTACCACACATATAGTATATCACTTGCTACATATTAAAAACGTTATATCTTGGGTATAATAAGTAATTAAATGAGTGATTTGCAAATGATAAAATTATTTATTATGTCTGAATGTGAACCGTGCGATTTTATCTGATAAAAATATAAAATTATTATTATACTAATGTTATAGATGATTGCCTTGTACCTTTTGTCGGTTTGACTGTTAGTCAAATATATGATTATCTACTGTCAATAATTAACGAATTTTTCAATGTGATCCATCTACGAACATCCCTTCCCTCGCGAATTTTATCACTTTGAACTTCGGATTATTCTAGTAACCCAAACCTAATTTTTCAAGCTTTGATGAAATCTTACATCTGACCTTGCTTGGCTGGTATTCTCAACAAATTTAAGTTCTATAATATTTCGAACTACTGCCAAACAATTATCTATTATTGAAATTTTAATCATCCAAGAACGATTGTAATTCTTGATTGACCGACCATCGTTTGGTGATTACTGAAGTTATCTGCAAACGATTCAGCAAAATCGCAAAATAAAATTAATCGCATAAAAATTGAAGGAACAGAAAAATGAGATAATCTCACGTCGGTGAATCAAAAATGAAGTCACTGGTTTGGCACGCAAAATCATAGTATTTTCACATTGTATGTATTTAATGTCCAAGACAATGAAACTTATTTTTATAACGTGATCGTTAAGATTTCTGTAATTATAACCCACAAAATTCAAAACAATTATTGTTCCGCCAATTCTAATGTATTTAATTTTGGTCAATTTGTTCTTGCCGTCGAGCTGATTAAATGACTAAAAATTCTAAGCGGCACAAATCCTACAAAATTCATCATTTTGACAAATATGCTATCCAACTGATCGCTGAATTTTGTGATAATCCAAGTGAGTTTAGACTGGAGGTAAGGACAAATGTAACATTATCTAGTGCACTGCCACTATGGTATAACCATTTTCTAATGTGCTCACTCCTTATCCTACAATGCTCGCGGAATTAAAATCCAGTAGCGGCTTATAGTAATTTTTCATGAGTTATTTGCTTCAGAATGAAATTGCACGCACGCAACCACCTTAAGCGTTGATAGCCTTTAACTCAACACAAAAGCTATCTGGTCGATTGAATGAGTGTATTTAGGCCCGTAGTGCACGCTGCAATACGTATCTTCAACTTCTTCCAAAAAGTAATTACACCCACCCACGGATTCAACGACGTGGCGAGTTCGACATCGAAGATGGGGGGTGAGCTGCTATCAAATTAGCGAATACAATATCCCCGCTACCGTATAATTGAGACCACCTGATTTGAAAGGACGAAGCATCGTTTACAGCCAACCCGAGGTAACGTACGTTGCAGAGTACATAAAAAACAAGCTCTACTTCGCAACCTTGGCGGCAGGTCGAAGAGAGGCAAGGAGTACATCGGATATTCACTTCTTCAGTACCGACAATGAGCTGGTATATAACAACTTTTATAACGACTTTGGTCCCTTGAATTTGGCCTGCTTGTACAAGTAAGCAACAGCCTCATATATCTTGTAGTACATATTCGTTTTGAATCTTTATTATTCAATCGATCATCCCTGGAAACAAGAAACACGCCCTTCACAGATACTGTTGCACGGTTAATGAGAAATTGACAAGTCCCGCCAACTGGAAAAAGCAGATTGTCCACTACACATCGCAGAATCAACAGAAAAGAGCAAATGCTGCATTCTTGATAGCTTGTTACGCCATTCTCTACTTGAAGAAGTCACCCAAAGAGGCTTACAAACCTCTGATTGCAGCCAACGGACACCCGCTGAGACCTTTTCAAGATGCTTCGATGGGGGTCTCCATTTATAACATTAAACTGCTAGGTAACATTCTCGACATCCTAAACACGAGTTGTGTTGTATAGTGTCGTTTATGAGTAGGTTTCATCAACAATAGTCAATTGGTCAACGCACTGCAGCAATCCTCTCTCGTAACTCTATTCGCTAAAGATCGAAGCGAAGCTTGTTCTTCAGCTACAGTGTTACAGCCTCGTTCTTGGAAATATCTGCTCTACGCGCCCACAATCTTGATAATACGATTGAAACAGAACACCCTTGAATTTACGCAGACTGTCTAAATGCCATCCACAAAGCGGCAGCGTTCGGTTTCTTTAATTTCGATGACTTTGATCTTGCCGAATATGAGAAATACGAGCAGATGCGGAACGGCGATCTGAATTGGATGGTTCCGCAAAAGTTCTTGGCATTTGTTGGCCCCAGTACGGAGCTTGGATCGGTGTATCATCCTCCCGAGCGATATCTTGAGTACTTCCAGAAAAATAACGTCATAGCTGTTGTTAGACTGAACAAGAAATCTTACGAGGCATCCAGGTATCGCGAACGGGCGTAATTTTAAAGCTGAACCGTGTGATAAAAAGCTTTACGTGCCGATGAGACGAATGCATTGTAACTGCAGGTTCACCAGAGCAGGAATCACACATTACGACATGTTCATGCCTGACGGTAGCGTGCCCCCCAAAAGAGTACTGGACTACTTTTTGCGATTGGCTGAGACGACCGTTGGACCAATCGCTGTGCATTGTAAAGTACGCAAAATAAGTTTTTGAAAGAAATTATTTTGAGAATGGTTCAACCTAACTGAATACTGTATAACTACTTATACGCAGGCGGGCTTAGGTAGAACAGGATCGCTGATCGCAGCCTACTTAGTCAAACATTATAGAATGTCAGCGAAAGAAGCCATCGCCTGGATGAGAATATGTCGTCCTGGTTCCGTTATCGGACATCAGCAAGCATGGCTGGAGGATATGGAAAGCATGCTTTGGCGGGAAGGACAACAGTATAGGTATCAGCGGTTGCATAGATATCTTATATAGGTACTGTATGCAGTTTACACGCAGGGTACAAAAGGTGTACAATATTTCGGAGTTTAAAAACATGTGTAACAAAAATCTTATCCTACGGTCATTGTCTCATTGTCACGCAATTCACAACTCGTTGTTAACCGTAATGGATGTGTATTCTTGATCGTACAACAGGTTGAAATACCACGGTGACGGAGACATGATATTACATCACAAGAGAGGAATTTACTCAATGGCTAAAAAAGTGGAGAAGCAGCTTGACCGGGCTCATGGTACTAACCGTTTTGACGCCACGCATTTCAACAAACTTTTAGGCAAGTCGTTGTCGTCACATTTGTCTAACATGTGTCCTGCACTATTGATATGCACCAACCGATCCCTGGGGACCGTCCAAGTTTTTAGATTAGCACGATTAGTAAATCAGCATATCTGTTGCGGAAATACATTGCTTGAAAGATCTGCAAATTTCGCTGTCAAATCTTAACAGCTGTCTGAACAATTACCATATTTCAGTGGAAAACAACTCAGGCAACACAACAGACCTGGAACTACCAGTCATAGCGGAACAGCGAAGACACAACGTAGCTTTGACCAGAACGAGTAAACCAGGCTTAGCTAGTATTCTAGGTATGAAAGCATTTCGGAGGAGGTGCATGAATTGTGGGAGGAACAAATCAGAAAAGCATTACGGATACCCTAAGACGTTAATTCTTCTCTGTGTGACAACACTATAAGTGTTTTTATATCTTATACCGTCTTCTGCTTAAATTAAAACTGCCACCTCACAGGCCTTGCTCGATTCAAAGCGACGCATCACAAATTTCAAATTTCAAAGTCTTAGTAAGGCTAACTTAATTAAATCTTCTCTGTGTAGATGAGGTCAATTAATGTAAAACAGAAGCGGGTTGTTCTTTAAATGGTGAAAACCGACAGGTATTAAGTTACTTGCTCACAAAAACTAATGCATTGGAAAAATATTAAATCAGACTTGTATATTTCGGACGTAAATTCCTAACCTAATTTCAACAGATTGAAATTATTTGGATTGTGGAATTGCCTTACGAAGAAAACCACAGCTTTTCCTGATTTGTATTCTTGAGATTTAGATTAGATTCTGATAAAAGCTTCCCTCTACAGATCTTGAGTAACTAAATTCTCGTGCTGTGTTCTATACAGTACATAAATACTCTATTCAAAGAGGCATGATTCATTGCTTCGCCATTAAGTCATTCAACTATAATTTTATTAGGTAAATTATGTACGGTTGGAGGTAGCACGCCCTTCAACTCCGACAAAAACTCGCAAATAGGACGAAAAGGAGCTTCAAATGCAGTGAATTACAAGTCAAAAAACAACGACAACCTCCACTGCCTGACACAAGGAGACCGACTGAATGAGATAAAAATCAATCGTAACAAACTCTCAGTTAACTCTTTGCTATTCTCAAGGAACAACGTCGCTCCGCCAACGCAGTCTAACTCCGCAAAGAGATTACAACGAAGGAAGTGAAACTATCGCATGTTCAACGAGTTTTAAGGCTGCCGAATGTTTGCTATGTAAAAAAATAATTCCGGTCTCGTCGATATACAGATATCTCCTTGGTACATTTAGTAAATAAATTCTTATAGCATAATTAGCCTCATTGAATAGCTGCTGAATATTCAACAACTATATGTAGTCAGAATATAAACTGCATACACACTAAGAACAAAAATTGTACCGAATCAACAAAATCATTTGAATTGAATATCTATTCAGTATAAATTATAGGTACTAATTTTTTATACAACGAAGTATCACTTGGGTTGACATCAATCTTAGCTTTGCCGTATCAACTGAAATTCACTTGCTCAAATACTTATACTGCGAGACAAGAAATGGTTCAGTTTAGTTAACAAACTGCTTTCCTCGTTTCAATAATTTCGTTTTATCGTAATCATAATACGAAAAAATATCGTCTCACAATTGTTCGATCGAAGGCATTTACCTCAAAAACAAAAGATTCAAATAATATTCCTACAAGAACTATGCCGTATCGATATTTAGTTTAATCTGTGCACAATTATTTCTTTTGAAACTGCAAATTCTAATGACACGACAGCACACGAATTGGGCGTGATTAGACAAGATGGCGATGCTTCAAAATTACGTTCAAGATTAACTTTCAGATAGCCATTTTTTTAGATGATTTGTTTCAGCTTTCAGATCCCGAAGAAATAGTGGAATTCGTAATTCGAGGTAAAAAAAAATGCTTGTCCAAATCTGGCTGCTTTGATATATATAAATCAATTTTGAACTATCACTTCAATAATTTTCATTTCCTTCAATGGAACTGTTACCAAAATTATTCCGACGATACATGGTGGAGGAGATAATAAACGAGTCAAAATCGATCAAAATAAATGAAAAAATAGGAAATTTTGACATGGCTGGTAGTTGTAGGAATGTATTGGACTATTTTTAAACAGTGATTTTACGATGATGGGCAGATCACAGGATTTTATCGAAAAAAAATAGTAACAATTGTGTGCAAATCTGACCGTGCATATCTATCGTTCGTAGTCAACGTGTCAGAGGAAACGGGGAAATATTTCCGTCGGTACAAGAACATGTGAGTTGATCATGCCGGTACTGCAAAATGCATACTTACCTGTTGTTCATACAGACGGCGGTATCTCGCTATTTAACTTTTCTGACGCATGGACTCCCGCAAGAGTTGCTGTATTATCATTGGCTGAGGGCTCTTCGGCTGCTTCAAGTCCGTGCGATAATCACCACTGATGGTGACGTAGCACTTGGCCGTGGTGTCAACCGACGTAGAAGATAACCTCAATCTTATGGTCACGATTAAATTTTGCAATTTACACCATTTACATTGTATATAGATATGAAAATTCTTTGCAATTGATCATTTTTTTCGCGAAGTCTGTTGTATAAGTGTACACAAGGTTTCTAAAACGTTGTACGCGTAGGTCTTATTGTGAATAACTAGCATGTCAAAAATGAAAAATATTTTTAAGTTTTTCTTACTAGTGTTACTTATTTGCATACCGAATGCAAATTGTTCAAAGCCTGAGGAAAAACCTAGTTGGGCTAAAAAGGACATTCGTGATTATACGGATGCAGATATGGAGAGGTTATTGGACCAGTGGGAGGTGAGTTTTCAGTCTTCGAATGATTTTGGCTGAATTTGTTTATGCAGCCACATTAGCAATCGTAGAAACTACCTGGTGGTTTCCACTCTATTCTAGAATCCGATTGGCTGCTGCATATACTGCATAAAGTTAATCACATATAACCCATTTGTCTGAAATCATTTTTTCCATCACTGACTTATCTTTAAATTCACAGGAAGGTGATGACCCTTTAGAGCCAGATGAACTTCCAGAACACCTTCGCCCGAGCCCAAAAATTGACTTGGCAAAGGTTAAGTAGAGAATAAAAATAGCGATATGAAATCAATAATAATGAAATATAATTTCGATAATAATTTCACTTTCCTCATTTCACAGCTTGATATGACGAATGCAGATAATGTCATTAGAGCAACTAAAAAAGGCAAAGGTTTAATGATGTTCGTGGGATTGAAAAAAGAATATTCTCGTGATGAAACTGAATCTATAACGCAACGATGGCAGACTGGCCTTCATAATAATCATATTATTGCAGAAAGGTAATAACACTGGGAAAAATGATTGGTCAAGTCATTTTCATAGCATTGAAAGAAATAATTCTGCAACTGTTGCAACATTTTTTTTTTAACCCTTTAAATTGGCGTTACTCTCATATGGCATCAACACAAATTTCATATTACTGCAACCAGTCAATTCATCTAAATCTTTTCCAGATACATAATTGACGACAATAGAGCAATTTTCATGTTTCGCGACGGTGCCCAGGTCATTGATGCAAAAGGATTTCTCTTGGAGCAACCAGAATTGACAGAAATAACATTTGAGGGTCAAACTTTTAATGGAAAATATAATAAAGAGGTATAAAGAAAGGTCATTTTCCTTCTATTCAGGAAGATGATTTTTGCAAAAATAGAATAAAGGTAATGTACGAAAAATTTACACAAAATTGAGAGGTGCCTTTCTTTCAGAATATGGCCGAAGAAACAGCAGGTGAATCAAAGGTAAAAACCAAGAAAAAAATTTCGAAACCTACTACAGAAACAAAACGTGAAACAGCAAACAATAAAGATGAACTATGAGTCAAAATAGACGGTGGTGTGGGAAAAGATATCTGATTACCAATTTTTGCAATTATAGACTATCTTTGCAATTGTGTAAATTATTTCTAAATGATAATGAGTGAAATTGATTGTGGTAACTGAATTAATTCGTCATACATCGTACAAAAGCATAAATAGAAGAAGACATAAGTTAGAGATGGTTGATTGAATCTGAAATAACATCTAAACATGCTCACAAATGTGCTTTTTTTTTAGAGTTACTATTGTTTTTAAATTTCGAGTGTATATGTATGAATGATGCAATTGTAAGTTCTTTCTGGTGTACCTGCATTATATTTTGTACATTTCGTTTTCTACTGTGCCCTTATTTACCTTCTATAGTTGTTTAATATGCGTATTATTGTGAGAAACTGTGCAAGAATGTGAAGAACTTCTATAAAATCTGGTAGCACCTCTCAGAAATACAATCAGATAAGGATCAGAACTCCTAAGACAATGATTTCTATGATGACAAGGAATATAGAAACAAATGTAAAGTTTAAATTGTGTCCTTAATCGGAAACTTCCATTATGTGGGAATCCTTTAACAATGATGCCATTTCGTTACGATGGGAAGACCATATTCATATAATCATACATACATAGCATTAAAGTTCGAAACCAAGTTTTGAATTTTCGGCTGTTCAGAAAGTGACGTCACCCGAAATTTTTTCTCCCCTGACGTCATCGATCTATAGTAATCGTCGACGACGAAAATCAGCTAACTGAATTCCTCAGTCCGGAAACAACCGCGCAGTAGAGAGGACGTGAGAGAATCGCGCTCCGCATATTTCGAGTACCGGGTTCTCTACCTCCTGGATCCTGCGCTTCGGATCCGCTTCCTGATGCAACTCGAATTCAAGGACGAGCGCTCGGTGGTTCCTGCGCTCCAGGTCCTCCACCTGGTGGATCTCGACCTCCAGGAGAAGCGCTCCGTAGTTTTGGCTGTACAGGTACTTGACCTGGTGACTTTCGACCTTCAGGATTAATTTTCAGTAAATTTGGCTGTCCAGGTCCTCCACCGGGTGGATCTCGACCTCCAGGGCAAGCGCTTCGTGGTTCCTGCGCTCCAGGTCCGCTACCTGGTGAAAATCGACTTCCAGGACACAGGCTCCGTAGTTCTGGCTGTCCAGGTTCTTGACCTGGTGACTTTCGACCTTCAGGACTAATTTTCCGTAAATTTGGCTGTCCAGGTCCTCCACCTGGTGGATCTCGACCTCCAGGACAAGCACTCCGTAGTTTCTGAGCTCCAGGTCTGCTACCTGGTGAAACTCGACTTCCAGGACAAGTGCTCCATAGTTTCTGCGCTCCAGGTCTGCTACCTGGTGAAACTCGACATCCAGGACAAGCGCTCCGTAGTTCTGACTGTCCAGGTCCTTTACCTTGTGGATTTCGACCTCCAGCTCCGTAGCTCTGGCTGTCCAGGTTCTTGACCTGGTGACTTGACCAAGCGCTCCGTAGTTTCTGCGCTCAAGGTCTGCTACCTGGTGAAACTCGACTTCCAGGACAAGTGCTCCGTAGTTTCTGCGCTCCAGGTCTGCTACCTGGTGAAACTCGACTTCCAGGACAAGTGCTCCGTAGTTTCTGCGCTCCAGGTCTGCTACCTGGTGAAACTCGACTTCCAGGATAAGCGCACCGTAGTTTCTGCGCTCCAGGTCTGCTACTTGGTGAAACTCGACATCCAGGACAAGCACTCCGTAGTTCTGACTGTCCAGGTCCTTTACCTTGTGGATTTCGACCTCCAGGACTAGAGCTTCGTAGTTACTGCACTCGAGGTCCGCTACTTGATGAAACTCGACTTCACGGACTAGCAGTCTAACATTTATTACCCATTGAACAATCCTCAAGCAGCGGGGGCGTGAGGTATCTGGTAAATCTCATATCATCTGGTAAAACATTGACAACGAGTAAGCAAGTGCAGGGAGTGCACGAGCACAAAAACCAGTTGCACTAGGTATCCGACCCCGAACGAGCTTTAGCGAGCGAGGGTTTTAAGGCTAGTTCCATATTAAATTTAATTCTCGGTAAAATAAGTTTTCAGTATTTGCAAATAAAGAAGATAGCTATATTCTATGTTCCGTCAATTCTGCCAAGGATGATGTAACTGCAAATGTACGTGCAGAACATCAACAGCAAGATCACAAAGACCCTGACCTTCTATTGGTCAAACTTCAATAACTGATGCATATTATACTTATATATATGTATACAACAATTGGACTGTGTTCAGATCATATAAGTTTATTCAAGATGAGGTATGTGAATACCATCTTATATTAGTATTCAGTTTATGTAACCTGTCAATTGACGAAGGCCAGTATTTATTTAGTACAAAAACAGTAGTCATCAGATCTAATTACATGATTATGAAACTACAAAAAACGTGAATTAATTCCGCGTAGACTCACTGTGTGATTAGATTTATGAAGCTTAAAACTACTTATTTAAACTTGCTTTGCTAGGAGCAGAACCAGACTGTGTACTATTCAAGACTTTAACTTCCCTCTGTAATTCTTTCACCACAGTTGCCAGTGCCTGTGGGTTGACGCCATTCTCACAGAGTCTCACGCAAATGCTGAGCGTAGATGGGTCAAGGTTCGTGTTCAATAGTTTGGATATTTGATGAAGTGTCTGGAATGTCTTGCGAGCTGCATTCACCTGATGATTCACAGGTTCTGGCATGCTGGTTCGACTTTCTTGTTTACTGAAAACAATGTTTATTGCCATTAGTCTGGGTTGCTTGGATCTAATGTGTACACAAAAATGTGCAAGACGTAATTAAGGAGATGAGGCATTAATTGACCAAAATTAACATTATTATGTAGAACAACCAACCACGCAAAACAGTGTGTACAGCAGAAATTTATCGCACAAAGCATTTGGTTTTAAATTGATCAATTAAGGCTGACAATATCTGCTAATTTATATCTGCCTGTTGCCTTAATTCGTGATCATGACTCGTCGGACGTAAGAAACTTTTACACGTGTTTAGTTCTATTAGGAAATTGGAAAGAGTATGCAGAGTATTATACCTAATTTGTGTGATAACAAAGTGAACTGAAACCTAAAGAGCTATGTTGGGTTACAAAATAAAAAAAACTTGTCTGAATTTGTGATGGATATAATTTCCTATTATTGGAGGAATCATTCACAGAAAGTGTAAGTCATGTAACGAATATCTATTGAGTGTACGACTAAAACTAGAAGAATGCTACGGAAAATTACAAAACTGCATTATTGAGAGGAAGTTAAATATTTTGTAAACAAGAAGTTGAGACATGTCTGTGCGAAAAATATGAGGAGTTACACAGTGGGAAAGATTAAGATGTTGCGAGAATATTATTTTCCTCCGCAATTGAGAAGGAATGCGATACTCACCAAGCTCTATTTAGCGTTGTTAAAAATGTAAATGAAATATACATGTAGTAGAGCAAGGAGACTCGGCCTCTCAACAACAGAGTCTAAGCACGCATGGTACATACATAGAAACTAATTGTTTTATTTAGTCTGATCATTAGCGAAATGGTTATCGCCTACGCGTTACATGAACGAAGAAGAAACATCCAACAACCAACAAAACTCACTCTCCGGGGTTAGACAGCTTCGGGCATCCGGCCAGTTAGCATCGACGCGAAATATTTTTACCTTTCGGCAAGAAATTTTGAATCCAACAGAACTTCGGGTACCTCACTGTTTCGGATAAACTCACGGACATGGCGAAAGTGAAGGAAGCAATGCATCGGTTACAGGAAAACACGGGTGCAGGACTAGACAGTAAGATTTCGTGCCTTCGACATTTTCAATTATTCATAAATTTTTGTCACACGGTTGGAAATAAATTTAATATGACATTTCTCATCTCTGTAAAAAATGTACTATGCGATTCTTCTGAATTTTGAATCATTTATTGCTGAATTGAGAAATGCTCAGCGTACTCCCCGCTAGATTCGCCCCTGGCGATTATTACGAGAATAAACGCAGCCCCGAATAGGTGGGCGTGACGTTCGGTCAGTCAGCTGACTCGCGTGTGAAGACTTTTGGGATCGTCTACGAATTTTTCTTCGCTACTGAAGCTCCGTTTTTTAACGACAAAAACTAACTCAACATGTCTCTTCATTCCGCAGGAAAAGGCAAGCTCCTCGCCGTAATTGGAGATGAGGTAATTATTCTATCGGTATTTCACTCAGACTCTTCTATCATCAGGCTGTAAAAAATTCGAGTTTTTTTCTTACACAGGACACTTGCGTTGGATTTCTTTTGGGAGGTGTTGGAGAGATCAACAAAAATCGCCAGCCCAACTTTATGGTCGTTGACAAGAGTATGTAAAGAGCTTAACCACATCTGTTGTCATTAACACCCAATTGCTTGCCACTTCTCTTTTTTTCACAAGTCCCATCTAATTGACGTTACTTTGCGCTCAGTTCTTACCTAAACAAACGGGTGAGCATATTTTCGCCTATACCTAACCTGGAGCTTAATTACATGCCTCACAAATATACATCGAGTTGCAAAAACTTTTACATAAATTAAAAAAACTGGATTGTAAAATTATTCAATCAGCAGTATAGAAAATATTGCATTTTAGTGCATCGCTACAACAATCTGAATTTACCTTCAGTAAATTTCAAAATGTTGAAGTAAATAATTGTAGATTTTACATTTCCTTATGTAAAATACAAATATTTTGTAACACCGCCATATGTACAGATATTGGTTGTTCAATCCATAATCTTTCTGTAAAACTCACTCCATAAAATTAATTTTGCACTTTCGATGATTCCTTCATGCTGAAGTTTGATTTAGATATAATGGATTCTAAGTAATACTGTCTATCATGTATACTTATCTGTGATTTCAGACACGGCTGTTGGAGAAATTGAGGATACGTTCAAGCGCTTCATCAAACGGGACGACATCGATATCATTCTTATCAACCAAAATGTAACATATATTTAGATTACATAAAATTCACAAATTTTTAATCGGTTTACTTGTGCAATCACTGATGTGACATAATTATAAAATCAAAAATCAGTCCGACAGTTTTTTCTTCTTTGCATCTCAAAGAACGTAGGAAGTAGCTCACAAGCATTTGAATTTCAAGAACTTTTACTACTCTTCGCAGAAATTGAAATATCAGTCACTGTATAATTTCATTACAAATAGTTTGGTAAAGAACATTCTTTTGTTACAGCCAAAAATTGCAAGATATCATGTTGCAATTTGTTTTGATTGAGAATGACTTATGTTTGATCCAGATACATTTTATACCTTATTGCTTAATTAATTAATCAGATTGATTATAAGATTTATCCTTACAATTTATCATGATTAACTCTAAATAATGTCAGAAATAGGTACTTCTAGAACATTGATATTAATCAGAGGAATTTCTTCATGAGACAATGATGTTATTTACAGTTACAGTTGTACTATTATGGATTTGATATTTGTCTCTCCTCAAAATATATTTTTTCCAAGGCTAAACAATACTGCTAAATTTTTTCAGGTGGCTGAGATGATCCGACATGTGATTGACAGCCATACACAACCCGTGCCATCAGTTTTAGAGATCCCTAGTAAGGATCACCCATATGATGCAAGCAAAGATTCAATTCTGCGACGTGCCAGAGTAAGTACATTTTTCACAAGCGCAGATTTATCGCATTTTTTTCTAATTTTAATGAGTAGGCTCTACCCACAAAATACTTTTTGAATCTCTGTATAAATTCGTACTGTAACCCTTAAGAATCAGATGTATCATTTATTATGTGAATACATTTCTTTCTGCCGGGTAACTGGTAATAAGATTTTTCACTTTCGTTATTTCAGGGTATGTTCAACCCGGAGGATATCCATTAATGTACATAACTCTCACTCATATTGGATCACCAATATTAACTGTGTATAATAAAAGTATTATCAATTACATATTATTTATTAGTTTATTTATTACTTTATTGGCACTGTTGAAATCTGTCAACTCCATTGCAACTGTACGCAGCACTCGTAGAATACAATCCTTTACATTCCATTTCCTTGCATAGGAAATTTTGTCACTGTCAATTTGATACTCAACGTTTCAATTGCAATTTGTAAATACACGTTATATTCTACTTAAAAAAAAAATGTATTATTCGGTGGCTAGAGTTCACGGAAATATTTCTGTCAAATCTTTTGCGATTATCAGCATATGTTATCTACTTTTCTTTCTTCTTCAAATTTATCAATAAAAATTGTTGGTATTGGGGACGGATTTCATTTCTTATAACACCGTTCAAATACTTTGCATAAGTAATACAGATATTTGACGTCATTGTTAAGATGTGGCCGCAATAATTGGACTTTTGGTAAACAAATAGCGATTTTTAAGTTTATTGTAAATATTTGATACAAACCACTTCAAACATGAATGTTTCTGCATTACAAGTAAAAATACTAGCAGATACTAAAATTAACCATGTATTTCCGTATCCAAAAGACTAGATTTTTCGAAAACGAAACAATGACAGCAATAATGCGATATCTAAATTAATACGAACATAGTTCAGTAAATTAATAATTTTTTTTCTTGTATAGAAGTATATAAAATTTATGCTAGAAATATATAAAATTTTTGGTATAATTTTAGTTAATTAATACTATGCCAGAAGTTCAACTCCTCTGAGATTCAAGATACAGAGTTGCTATTTTTATCCTATAAACGAAACTCAACATTTGCATTTTATCTCACTGTGAGAAATAATTTTTTTTATCTTGGCTCATAGACTTCGATGAAAAAATTTCATTTGTGTAAGTTTAATCGTACAATGTGTGAAACCTCTTATTCATTTTACATTATTGATTACTTATTTGGCTCCTGCAGCAAAACTTGAGCCTAAGCAAACTATGCGCACAGGGAAACAGATTTAATTTAATATACGCAGGAGAGATTATAATAACAATGTTCATAAACAGTGGTAAACGTTTTTAGATTCTATGCATTCTAGTACTCAAGTTGCTAATAGATTTTTCACGCAGATAGCAAAATGAAAAATAAATTTTCATAGCTTAGATATTTCTTGAATATTCTTCACGAAATATGCCTCACATGATATAATTTTACATGATCAACATGAAAATATATATACGTCTCTCTTCATCGTATATATGATAATCACAGATACACTAACAATATTTGTATATGCTGGTTATATTTCATATATGCGACGGTAGATAAATTTTGTAAACATTACTAACTGCAGAATGACTTAACAGCAAAGAACTTCTACAGTAATGTAACAAACACATCAGATGAATTTTCTTATATCGATATTAAATGATTTGACTAAACGCGAATAACAGGGCAAACAGCAAACAAATTTGAAAACGTTTCAAACGGTTATTCATTTGACTTGTTTTAAAATTAACTACCATATTCAAATTGAGAACCTCCGTCATTCCCTAGTTGTGTTCAATTTACAATTAAATTATCTCAAAAGAGCATACAATCACTAACTCTTGATTAAAAATCATAATGAATGTGATATAAATACACGAGTTTCAAATAATCCAACAGTAATGGTGATAATCAGAAGAAGATGATGCCTTACCTAATTCTTCACAAGCATTGCTGTAGCTTTTTAAGTAATTATGCACGCACCAAATACTGTTTTGAATTGCAAACACTTCAGTAATTACTGATCTCTTTCTTCCCTCGCAGCTACAAACAGTTTTTGTATTGTGCAGGTGATGCGATCTACAACAGAAGCACAATTAAGTAACAAAAAAACCAATTTAGGACAAGATCCTAAATAGGTTGTCAACTTTCAATATGTAGCCCATGACGTACCCATTTTCATGAAAGTATTGTGTCAATCAGATTTGTATTTTGAAGTGAGAAGTTGGTCGCACAAATTTCACACTTACTGTACTGACGTTGAAATGACTTTGGTTTATTCTTCCACACAATTCCGACGTAATAAGCAGGGATTCCAGACAGGGTAATTAGAGTGCCTATACCTACTTCAAATGGTGCCTGATAGCAAGATACCACAATGAGGAAAATACATATCATCACAAACGTAATAGGTACCCACAATGAAACCTGTGGGAATATGGTATGTGATGACATATGTAAGAAATAAAATTCATATTGAGGTAGCCTAAATTAAAATAATTTTTAACCGATTGTAATTTTCAGATAGAAACTGTGAACATACCTTGATGGGCCTCTCCATGTTCGGTCTCTTATATCTCAGCCATAAAATACCAGCAATAGATAATGTAATGAAGAATGTCTCCACGATACTACAGTAAGTAATTAGCACAAATACATCACTGGTGCAAAGCATACATAGTGACAAAATACACTGGAAAAAAAAAAAACAATATACAGCGGACATGTACTAAACGCTGGATAGAATTACATACCTATATCTGATAAGAGACAGATACTCTTCTGAAATTCTTATTCTCAGATACAGTATGGGGAGAAGTTAAAAATTGTTAAGCTCTAATTTTTGTACAATGTTAGTAGCAGAAATACATCATGATTATTATACTTGGATATAAACAATGAATATATGACGTACCAAAAACACCAAGGCAGGGGTAGGAGTCAGCTTAGACACATTAATGTAGCTCAACATAGCTGGAAATTGCCCATTCCGAGCACCTACGAAGCACATCCGTGAAGAAGTCATGATATGGACGCTCAAGCCGCCAAAAGCTGAAATTGCTACCATCACAGGTATCGTCCACGACATGACTCCCAGTACTTGATCCCCAAACGTCTAGAATAGCGTCGGAAGTTGTGAGTGAATTGTACATTCCTACTTATTTGATCATACGCTAGCGTAGATTAATTTTTTATAACACACGAGGATTAACTGTCATGACTTCATCACAAATTTCAAGCAGTATTGATAATATGTAATTCTAAAAACGCAGTACGGTATAAACTTACCACAGCAATAGCATAAGAGGCGATCATCATATCTGGTGTTAACACTGCTAAATAAGCCACATTGGCGAGAACATAGATGAAAGTCACCAATGGCAGCGATATGTAGATAGCACGAGGTAAATTTCTGAAGATTAAGAAATTATTACGATCGATGCTGTTTAAACTTTGTGCATAAGTCTATCAACATATTTATCTACATCAACTACCAAACTTACACATATGGATTTTTGAGTTCTTCTGTCATAAAATTCAGATAGTTCCAGCCAGAATAAGAAAATATACCAGAGCAAAATGCAACTGCAATTTTTCCTGGATCAGTATTAGTTTCTTCGAATGGTGTTGTGAAATTTTCTGTATGCCCTGAAACACAAAGTACATAGTCATACTATGGAAGCTAATTAACCAAGACTAAATTACTTATAAACATGAATTTCCATCATATTTTCTAAAGGATACTCAATTTCATGCAAGATTTTAGATATGCAGAAATATTAAACCTAAATTCAATTTGGAGTAATATTGAATGATCTTAATATTTAAAACGTACCAAGTCCTAACCAGGTCATTCCAGTGATAATAATTATAACTAATGCAGCGACCTTAGCAAACATGAACACATTCTGCATCATTGATGTCTCTTTAACATCGTAGCAATTGATAAAAGTCAGCAAGCCTGAAACACATGAGAAGCATGTTAAGATTTGGTATATTGGCCATCAAGTGAAATTGAATTAAAGTCGTTAAGCATCACCTACATATAGTGACAGCAGCTATGAGTCTCATACCATCATCAGGGATTTCACAATTCGGAAAAAATGGTTGGAGAACATACTGAGCAAAAGTGAGACTCATAATAGCGTTTGTTGTAGGACTGAAATATGGGAAGAGACGTGATTTTTTTTAAGCATTTAAAGTATGTATGTATGTATTCATGTGACCAAGTTATAACTGATTAATTTTTTGTTTGAAGTGCATTATTCTTCACAAGACTTCATGTTGGGCCTTAGTTAGATCTACATTGATTAGTTCAATCAATTAATAGCTCAACTCTGATTGATTACTTACACGAATATCAAATTTGCTGCCCACAAATACAAGAAAGATGGTAATGGTCCAAAGGCTTCGTGAATATAAGCATAATCACCACCGCTAACAGGTATGCTTGTACCCAATTCCGCATAGCACAACGCTCCAACCATAGAGAGCAAACCACAGAAGACCCATATGATGAGAGATAATCCAACACTACCTACTTCTTTGATTACGCCCTTCGGTGAAACAAAAATTCCTAAAAATAAGGTTAGTTAGAGAGTATATAAAAATCATAATAATTTTAAACACTTTTGAAATTACTAACAGATAGTTACTTATTACTATTCGGTAGGAATTTTGATCTTAAATTTTGTTAAAAAATATTGAATATTGAAAACTTACCTGATCCAAATATGATTCCTAAAATTATAGCAACTCCTTCCAGCAAGCCAAGCTGTTTTTTCATCTGTATTTTACTAGGCTCAAATTCTTGGCTACCAGGAAGAGCCTTTCCATCTTCGGTGGGTGACATTAGTTGCATTTCACTAGGTGACTCAAGTGTTACCTGTTTCACCATTTTGGCTGTTGAAATTTTAAACAGACACAATTTTTAGTCATTTCAATAACATAATTCGCGATTTTTACCATTGAACTATACTTCTGGTATTCTTGTTAGTTAAAATTTAATATGTGTGAAAGTATAGTTTAGGCAATCTTGTTAATTTAGCTGTAATCACTTTAACTAGGGTTAATTACAAGAACGTCTAGTTTTCCAGTCCAGAATGTGATGAATTATGTTCTGACACTTTGTTCTTATTCGACAAAGAACAATTTTCTACCGCAAGACTTTTAGATATTATGATACTCGAGTATATTGCAAAGCTGATCTCTAATGCAACATGTGCATATTTTTATCACTTCACATACTGACGATTACCGGCATATTGGCTTTATGCCTGCATGAATTAGCAATCCATAGAATATCCTCAAGTTCTACAAATACTGCCAATTATAAGATAAAAAAGGGGAGCAACAAGGTGAAAGTTTCATACTCGATTAATACGGCTTTTTCTTGCTGGAGTTCAATTCAGGCCATCCACTCATTTTTACTTTAGAAAAAGTCGTCAAGTGATCCAATTACAATTATAACACCGAACATATTGACCCTTCATATGAACACTAGGTCTTTTAGGGAACAGTTGTTTTAGGAATATCTATTTTTATTAACAATACTTTAAAACTTTGGCTTCTGTCCAATTTTGGATAATGTTGTTAACACTTTGTCAAGGAAACATGAATTTTTTCCGATTTCTTACAAGCCTAGAACACTTTAAATACGCGTACAGACTAAAAGTGTTAAAAACAAGTGTTCACGTGGAAGGTTAATAACCATTCTAATAAAATTGATTTTACATGAAACATCTACTATATAGGTACACAAAATTCAGAAAGTATTTGGACGTAGATACACTCTCTAGGTGCTTGAAATATATTTTTTGTTAACTACCTTGCTAGGCTCTTTCAAAATTGGCAAATTACATTATGCCAGCCACAGACAAAATTATTAATAACATTTTATTAACAACTCTAGTTTACAAAGTTTCCTTCATTTATAGCCATAATGATCCTTCAAGATTTTTCTCTCTATCATCAAATCTAAAACGTCACTTGTGTCATAGATTTACGAATAAAAATATAGTTGAATTATTTTCGAACAGTAATATTATAAAATCAAAATGAGAGCTAACTGTATTTCTCGCGGATTCAATTTACCTATAATTGAGAAACAACATTCACCCAAATTCATTATCTCATATGATCACTAAAAAGCTTCCATTAAAACATTTCAAGATTATAATAATTCATTTTCACTTGAGCCTTGGTAAAATAAAATAAATAAAGTTAAACCTCTTGTGGAGTTATTTCAGATACTTCAAATATTGACAAATTTTATTGATCTATATTCATTATCAGCAGTACATACTTACATATGTTCGTTGTAAACACACCTATTGTTTAACTCCGCTGCGTTACAGAGTGAGGAGCAGACTGAAGCAACCAGACTTTTACAGGTCGCTGAACGTTGACTAAATAAAAAAGTTAACTACTTGGTAGCGATGATGATTGAATGTGCTGACTGAAACTATACCTACTCCACTGATCCACCTCATCAACATTCTCTGTACTGAAATAAGAAGACAATAAAAATAATATTACATTACATTAAATTTGTATACGCGTGTGGGTAGATACATGTTACAGAATTTCATCGGCAAAAGATATTATACACACTGTACGCGAGTAGTTACATTACCCTCAGGTTGAAGTTTGAAAATTTTTTCGAACATGTGGGTACGTGCATGACGTAACAATGGCCAGTGATTAACCATGCTAACGACTGTCACCAAATTTGAAAAAAATACTTGTATGATATGTAAATTATGCTCAGCATGTTGATGGTTAATAACAGTAAGTACGTTTCTACAAGTACCTGGCAAAGTATCGAGCCAATTGCGACGTGTTTAAAAACTACCAAAAATTGTTGACCGGTACGCACGTGTACCGCAGGCTAGAGTTAATAACGTCGAACACAGGTGCTGTACTTTCCAAGTTATACCGCGTTGCGTTACTGCTACCACGAAGTGTTGAGCCAATCAGAAAAATTGACGGATTCACAGTTCAGCTCAGTTTCATGGTTGCGTTCGTTGCGTTTGCACAATTTCGAGCCGCGGCGCATCGTGTGACGTCATCTAAATGCTGCTTGTGTGTTGTGTTATGGAATAGTGCGTTACATACACATCCATACGTACTAAATAAAATCTTACTCCAATTTGGTTTTTAATGTACTTGTTAAGTGTTTACTAAACAATGGCGGGTTAGTATTTTTATAGATTCGACCCAAAATATTTTCTCGCTTAAAAACGTACAGAGTTTCACAATTCATTATATCCCCTACTCTTGGCTTCGAAATAAAAATGATTTTCTATCCTAACCCCAATCTTCAATTCCGTAGAATAAATCCAATATATTTTCCAGCTCTTCACTTATCGTATAAATTTTTATTGTCACAAGATATTGCTGAAAAAATTCAGGCAAATTGTTGGATTGTTTATATTCAGGAAATCCATCTTGGTTACCATCCGCTGTTTTGTACTATCCCTTAATTGCTGTTGCAGGTCGACATAGATGAGTACATAATCCACGTTTTTGGTAAAAATGGTTTAACCCGAAGACACCAGCTGTTCTGTAAATAATAATGTCCCTGAATTCAGAAAGAGAAGCTTATGGTAATATGATCGAAGTGGGAATGGACCACAAAGAAAAGTTTCTCGAGTGTCAAAACTCGTCTGATTATTTATTGCTCTCAAACGACGAAAAAACCATAGAGGAGTCAATGGTAAGTTAACATAACTCACTGCTACAAAATGAAGAAAATATTCACGCTATTCTTTCAAGGAAATCCAACAACTGTTAAGTTATTAAGACAAGTCCAGAAATTTGAATGTAACTTTGAAATTTAACCTCTTTCGAAAGAATTGCTCAACTATCGTAAGGAATGTTCTCCTTTTTCAATAGTCTATTGTCAATTTTTTCAATGTTTCATGATTTGCAGATTCCATTCAGTTAAAAGACATAGGTGAAAGCTGACGTATTAATTCTCAATATCATAGAAAACTGATGTGGCTCAGAATTTACGTAGAACTAAAAGTTTTCAGTAATCTTGTATTGACCGTAACTTCTAATGATCTGAAATAATCTGAATTGGAATGTAAAGTATTTTATGCATATAGTAACATAAGATTTGATCAAATGTCTGAAAACATGAAGTTTTAGTCAAAAGGATCTGGCATATTTAGCAAACATTAGATGTATCTTTGTGAAACCTTGAAAGCTAGGAATGTAGAATTTGCATAAAAGATAGATGCCCATTTACAAAATCTAACCTCATGTTTTTGACCAGATAGAAGAACACTTCGAAGTGGTGGAGCAAGTTAAAACTGAATTGGAGGAACCGCCAGTTTACTTTCAAGAACCTCTTGAAACTTGCGAAGAAGTGACTGTCGATTACAATGATTCCTCTGTCTCGGTTCCACTTTCGCCTCCGATGTCCCCCAGATCCCCGCATGCTCGTTTAAAAACGAATGAACAGTGGACTGCAGCAAACGACGAAGATAAATTGTCTATGGTGATTAAATCTTTACTTTTGTCATGCCCTTAGCAGAGCATATCTCTGAAGAATTATGTATAATCTTTGTCACTGAAATGTTGCAATCTTTTGGTTGTATCAGATATACTAATAATGCTAAACGACGTTGAACGTAAAATGATATGGTCTGGCTCTTATGAAATCTCAAGTACACATTATTAATTTTTGGTGTTGTGATTATCATTTCATAGCATCTGGATTGTGAAAACGACAAAAGGTATTACGTGGAAGAACGAGAAGAAGTACACGATGTTATGGATGAGGATGAGGAAACAATTGCAACATTTATAACAGCTGCTGGACAACAACTTGCTCTTTATGCTGTCGAAGATTCAGAAGATGTATTTGCGGTCGCTGTTTATGATGAGTCTGGAGAACCACCCACAAACTTTCAATTTTTAATGAAGTATAAAAAACTTTGATGATACTATAGCTCGCCTTCTAATTATCCATCAAATTAATGTCATATTTTGCGAATTTTTTACGAGTCAAAGAAAAGGTAACCAATAATGCCAATTTTGCTTGGGAAATTTCAAATTTGCTTTTGAATTCGTACGATGTATCGACTAAAAAGTGAGGAATTATTCCATTAAGTTAAAAATTTAGTACTACAATACTAGCATTCAATATTTTGCAACATCTTAAATTACAGATCCGATGTAGAAAGATTAATAGGAGAAGGTGCTGTGAGAACAGTGAAAAAGCCTAGTCAAATCAAAAGGCAGTTACTAACAACGCAGACGCCAGTATTCACACCCAGACAACAGCGAATTCAGCACACTTCAAGCAATGATGAATCTATGACTGAAGTGAAATTTCGTCAGCAAAAAGCCTTACAACGGGCTTGTAACAATAATGCAGTAATAAATGAGAACTGTCAAACAGTACTAGATTCGAATCGTCTCACAGAAAATTATTCTCCCAAGCAGCCAAACAATGTTACTTATCTTATGATGAATGACACTCCAATGAGTGTTGGTAAGTGTGTTTGTGAAATATATTTCATATATTTAAATACAATATTTTTCTACTGTCTGCTGAATATATTCACGATTTGACATACTATAAAGATTCATTTATCTGTTTCTTATCAGTAGGCAAATCAGGAGGTAGCCAAGAGTCTCTTGAGAGTGAAATACTTGAACAGTCGACAGTGCAATATATTCTTTTAGAAGGTGATCAGTCGGATTCTGAATTGACATTCGACGAAATTCAAGCCACACTACAGGGTTTCAATTTATCGAAAAATGGCAACAAACCAGTTAAAAAGAAAATATTCGGTCGCAAAACTGTAGTGAATCAACGAAGTGAAATACAACATGTAGATAACACGAATGACATAATCAAATCTGAGACACAACCAATTTTTAATTCAATTGAAAATTGTTTGAACACATCAAATTATAATACTCCTTCCATAGAACCACAAATTGAAACTAGAGTTAGTGAAAACTTTGGAGCAGTGGACGAGGTTGATTCAAGTGCACCGCGCAGTGTAAAATCTGACACACCAAAACTGGGGCCAGATGTAAAGGAAAATCCAACTGATAAATTATCAGAAAACATCTCCACTGCATTTGTTGACCCCAAAATAAATTCAAATGGTATCGATGGCAATCAACAGTCAATGAGTACATTAGAACCAAACGTGCCTAAACAAAATATTGAAATTCAACCTAGAATAAAGAGGCCAAGAAAACAGCAACTTACCTCAGTCAACCGTGGTGACTCAGAGATAATTATTCAACCGGCTCTAATTGGGGCAGAAGAAGAAAATAATAATAAAAAGCGAGGCCGACGGAAAAAGAAACCTGCACCAGACCCTGATTATAACCCGCGACCTATTAGATTAAAGAAATCTAAAAAAGCAGCGAGGAATCCCAAAGTGGAAATAATCGAAATTGACATAGATGAAGAACACAGCTTGTCACAGGCAAAAAACGACGTTATTGAGATTACTATTGATGATGGGAAAGAAAAAGGTTCAAGCGATAAAGAAAATGAAATCATAATGGTCAGAGACTCTGATGACGAGTCTCACGATACTCAGGCGAAACCAATACCTCCCGCTATGCAGTGTGTACATTGCTCACGAAATTTCCGACAAAAAAGAGCACTTGATACACATTCCAGAGTTTGTCCAAAATTACGAACTAAACTAAACAAGGCAAATATAAGGACACTTGAGAAGTCTGACTCATTAAGTAAGGATGAATCAGGCGTTAAGCAAGTCGTTCATAAAGAGTATACGTGCAAAGTGTGCCAGGAGAAGTTCAATGCTGTAGTTGTATTAGCGAGGCACACACGCATGGAACACCCAAAGGCATATCGAAACAAGAGCAGTAAGGCTAGTGCAGAGGTGAAATCAGTTGAAAAACCCATTGACACAATAAAGGAAACTATCGATAAAAGAAGAGTGACCCGAGTGAGTCAGAAAAAGAAAATCCAAAGCTCAAACCAAACGTGGAGATCAAAGAAATTGAATTGCGATGATTGCGGACGATGGTTTCCGAGCACTGCAATACTCGCAGCACATTGTTTGCAACATGCTACAAAAAATTCTGGTGAGTTAGGCTTTTGGATGGTTTCTGTATAACAATAAAATAAACTATTTCGGACGAGTTTTTGTCCGCATGTACTACAAGCTTTTTTCTTAAACATACGGATAAATAACGTGGGAATATGAATGTAATTTTTTAAGATATTTCTACTGCGTGAAGTATTATCAGCAAGTAGACATCGCAATGTGGTATTTTATGACCATCGAAGTGAAACGTGATCGAAATATTAATTCATAGTGAATTTTTCCACAATTATCAACCAAGCTTGATATCATACCACCATAATGTTATCCATGATCTATTCAAATTTTCAGAAAAACAAATCCGCCGGTGCCACATCTGTAAAAAGCTGATCAAAACACGTTTGTTGTATATTCAGCACATGAAGACGCATATTAAATCCACGAGAAATACAAAACCCCCAGCAACGGTATTACAGAAAAAATTACGACAGCCGAGACAAGTTACAAGTAAATTGACACCCGTTAAAAAACGAGGCCGTCCTCGGAAATTTTGATTCAAATTTTAGTGGTACCAGCAACTTTACGCAAAGGAAGTGTTTTCATATAAGAGATACGTAACAACACTCCCCAAATGCTAAATTGCTAGTTACCTTGAATATCAATTTGATGCAATTAAATTCTACTTATGTACAAAATATATAGGCATAGTAATTTATGAATTCGAATTGTTTGATAACTAATAAAATAGTGGGACCTAGTTGCCCTGCAATATGTTGAAATTTTTATTCAGTATAATATTACCGCCTGAAATTTTGAATTTTTAAATATCTATTTGAATTCAGTTCAAAATTCAATGTAAATAACCAACTACAGTTTGGGTCCTTCGAAGCAAATGTAGTTGGCAGTTCAATTGAAACAACATTAAACTTCTGGGTTGCTCGACTTAGAATCCTCAGACTGATAGAATAAATCTAGCTATCCTGTGTATTCTTCATTTCAGACTTCAAAATGAATCCTCATTGTAACATAACTAATGCAGCTAATAAATCAGAAATATTATGTATAATTGTTCGGTGTATAGATTAACAAATAGGGTTCACTTTCATCATTGTTGTAATTGTTTCAATTTACAAAAAATACTTCATGTACAGCATAATGATTTGAGATTTACCTGGCTGAGGGATGATGGACAATAGATACGATCAAGCACGAAAAGAGGTGTTTTCATTATTCATTATATCTAGTCACATCAATATTAGCTTTCAATGTCAAGAGCAATGAAATTCAGCATAGGAATAACATCAGATTTATACTAACGATTTGTATTAATTAGCTCGTTTAGCATTTGGTGTTAAAGTTCAAATCATTCAATGATTAATGCATATTTGTAACTGTATAAAGTCTCGAAAGTAGTTATGTATCTCTCTTACGAAAAAAGTTAATTTGCTGTAAACTCCTTTAGAAGTTTCACCGAATTCTGTGGAACTATATTTCTGTTCTTTAGTTTACTGTTATATAAATAAGTATATTAACAGGTAATGTAAGTAATTATCTTAAGCGCGATGAAATTATGTTTTCACATTAATTTGATACCAATGTACGGAACAGAGAATTGCAATACATAAGAAAATGAAGAAATGATCAAAAAAATATGATCGATATAAATTGGCTCGCTATTTTGCATAAAAAATCGAACAGAATAAATATATTATATCTATAAAAATGCGGAAACAAAATAAAGAAAGTGCATACATTGTAAATGATGCTATTATTTAGAAACGATCTCTGTATACACTCTATACATATGCATACCTGTATACACGCGAAGTGATCAGATGTGATAATAAAGCTGGACCTTTTGGAATAGTTAAATTTTTCAAATACTTTGCAAGTGATGAAACATATGTCAGTCTTCAAAAATCAGTGGTAATACTAATTTAACGAAATAGTGTCGCGTTTCGTTCACTTGTAACCTACTAATTATTTTTAACAAATTAGTATAACATGTTGCATCAAAAAATGATTCGTAATTAAAAATTAAATCAACATGCAATGAATAGAATATGCAATTAAAAATAGTTCATTCTCTATCTTGATTATAGTTTATTATACAAATACACTGTTACAGTTAAATGTACAAATGTTTGCACCAAAACTGATCACTCGATAAGGGTGAGACTGCATTCAGACTCCTATTGCATCTATTAGATAATCATTTGAATTCCGATTGCGGAAGGAGTCACTGCAATAAAAACCAAAGTAATATTATCCGTTCTGTTTCCGCCCGAAATTCAAGTGATATTAAATTGTTTCGGTTGAATAGTATTGTGGTACCTATGCAGCATATTATCGAAACTTATCGGGCATTAATCACGCAGTCAAATCTATCATATCTGATGACACATCGTGAGTACTTGGTGAATTTAATAATATAGCACGTACGGTATGGCATAAATATTTTGTCATAATGTTCAAATCAAAAACTCATTGATATATCGAACATTCATATTTGTAACAATTTTTCTTTTTCCCAATCGATAATTTAATAGTCCTCAGTAAAAACTCCGTTAGACGCGAATAGAGAAGTATAGAAAATATTTTCTATATGGTTTTTGGCATCATTTTTTTGGGTATCTATCTACGTCTAACGGAATGTTTAGCAGGGGTAATCGAACAACGAATATCTACGGCTATTGTACACAGATAATAATGTGCACGCAAAACACATACTATATAAGAATATCGCTTAATTTGCACCGGCCAATAGGTGTAATGGATGAAAATCGTGCATGGTATGGGGAGTAATGCGGAATCCAAGTCCTCGCAGTATCGATTAAACAAACGACCTGGAAACGAAGAACGCAAGATAAAAGTGATGGACGCGTGTTTTACTGCTTTTGACAAAGATGAGGACGGATTTCTGTCCCTTTCTGAATTCGAGCTTATTTGCCGGGCGCTCTTTCGTAACGATCGAGGGAAGATCTATGGTCTGGAGGAAAATCAATTGAATGAGATCTACGCCGTGTTCGACACGAATGGGGACGGGCTCATCGATAGAGAGGAGTTTGAGGTATGCAATATGTATGTGTTTGTGTGCGCGCGTGCACGATCGCAAGTGATCACGAGCGGAGGACAATTATTTGTTCCCTCTCCGGCCAATTATTCCTTAAACGAGAGGAATTCGAAGAGCACTTATACAGAAAACAACCCCGAACTGCAATACTAATTTTATTTCTTACTGCGCGCTTTCCATGCCATTTGGCTCATGCTATACTTATATTCATTCGTGACCAATTTGTTAAAAGTTAACATTTGTCTTACGTCCCTGGCAATAGTGTATACGTTAAAATACGTTAACTTTTTCCACAAACAACTCATAACAGCTCAATGGTAAAACGATGTTTTATATTACACCTAAGAAAGAAAGAAGAAACCCGATTTCGATGGCAATCATTTCATATTGAATGTACCGAGCGTTCGAAATACCGTAAAAAGACGTGCACTTGAATTTGGAATGAATTCATTAATTCACTGCAATTTAAAAAAAATTGGTAACTAAATTGGTTTGAACGTATTATAAAAAATAGTATACTTGAATCAATATTCAAGTCTAGTCGTATCAGCATTGGTAATAAATTGAAATGAAACAGTCCTGGGCATTTCCAATTAAATATAGAGAAAACATAATCAATTATTGTTCCAGGTTTGTTGGAATCGCTGGATCAAAGTGTGCACAAGACCTCGAAGCGCATTTTTAATTGTTGATGTTCAGAATGATTTCATATCTGGGTCTCTTAACATCACGAAATGTGCGGCTCAGCAGGACGGTTCCGAAGTGATCGAACCGATCAATCACCTTTTGAAAACGGTACCTTTCGACGCAGTATTTTATTCTCTTGATTGGCATCCCGTGGATCACGTATCTTTCGTCGACAATCTTCATCTACGGTGAGATTTATACTAGCCTTGTTGCAAAGCACATCTTGATCGGGATTTTTCTTTTTTTTTTTATATATTTCCTAGAGATGTGGACGCATCCAGCAGCGTGTCAAAGGAGGATGCAAAGGTTTATGACACGGTCACGCTAGCTGGTCCACCTCCCCAGAAGCAGAGACTGTGGCCCCGTCATTGCGTCCAAGATTCCTGGGGCGCGGAGCTCCACAAGGACCTAGTGGTCGTGAGTAACGCCGTTAAAATATACAAAGGTACAAATCCTGAAGTGGACTCGTACTCCGTGTTTTGGGACAACAGAAAGCTGACGGAGACGACACTCTTCTCTCAACTGCAAAACAAAGGCGCTACCGACATTTACATATGCGGATTAGCGTACGATGTGTGCGTTGGAGCAACAGCCGTTGATGCTCTGGCAAGCGGTTTCCGTACTATTTTGATTGACGATTGTAGCCGTGGTGTGGATCTTGTTGATATTGAAAAAACAAAGTCAACGGTGATCGGTAACAACGGTGTGATTGTCAATTCAAGTCAAGTCAGAGCTATGGTCGAGGGAAGAGACCGCAGACCTGAGCTAGGGTACAAACTAGCTCTTGAAATTAAGCACAGTATACGCTCAGTCAGAAAGAGTAGTCAATGATGTAATGGATAGTCGCTATAACATGATTGAGTAGTTATATTAATTATTATGTGCAGTGTATAATTTAGCATACGTGTATAATAATCCAAATAAATTCAGTATTTAATCTACGTTAAAGTGAATCAATCAAATATATTGTTTCACGCAAGTTAATCGTGCGGCCAATGATGTAGTGTTGCATCTATACTCCTGTGGAGCGCAACCCCGCCAACTGCAATGCGTTGCTGATAACCTACTCGTGCATCTGCGCAGGAGTATTCAAGATGTGAAACGATACAAGTCGTGTAAAATTACTGATGCAACACTCATTCCACGCCTAACCGTAAATCAAAAATTTATCGTTTGAGAATCACCTCCGTTTAAAAAAATTAGCCAACCGGTGACCGGTAGCATCTAATGGCTCAGAGCAGAGCTGACGGGTCGTCATTTGATCGATATGCGCTTGGCGGCTGTCCTGAACCTGTAATTTGCAAACTTTAAATTTCCTTTAAAAGACAAAAAAAAACGTTTCAAATCGCAGATTTTATCGAGGAACACAATCGAAAATTTGAAACCTGTGCCTAGTAAACCAACACGAATTGAGCATGTCAAAAACGGAATTAAAACAAATTAAATGGAATTCAGAAGAATTGGCACATAGGTCTGTTGATTCTATTCAATTTATTTTAATTCGCGGCAATTTCGTTTTTGAGTGATACAATTCATTTCAATTCGTTTTGGTTTACTGGGTGGGACGATAGCTGGGCACTGTGTAGGAATATAAGGTGGTCCAACTGTTCGTCATGCAATGTTCTGTGATTATTTTACCAAAATCCCCTGACTTCCCGTCAGGCGTTTACCGTGACGAAAAGCTAAAATGTAAACAATAATGGCGTCGCTTTGCTCATGCCAGTTTGATCACTTTATTTTTCCTCACGCACCCGTTTATTTGTCAGGTGCAATTCTCGATGCCCCGTTGTTACGATATAATAAAATGGGAAAGTATTGCTGCGTACCCGACTATCAGCACGGGTATTAGCATTCGATAACATCAGTATCGTTGTTTGGTACTCCGAAAGACCATCATTTTTTTTTTTAGAAAGTGTACTTGACAGATTGTATATGACGTCACTTTTGCGTGGATACAAATACAAACTGTTCGGAAAAGTACTTTATATTCTCGCAGTTAGTGGCTTTTCGGCGCATGAGACACCTGGACTCGACTGGTGAACTTTAGCAAAACAATGACAGCATCTAGCGCGAGTCGGACCACCTCTTATTCTCATACCGTGGCATATCGTGGTCACATTATTTGAATCAGCGCCAATCTAGATTCAAGTCTGGATTTCTATTCCAGGGCTTGGATGACGATGATCATAAGATGGTCATATAAAAGTTTACAATTTCTACTGGACTAATAGAAATAATGGCTGCATTAATGAAGAAACGAGTACTGGCGGAATTCAGCCAAAGTCAGGTGGGATCCATAGTACTTCACCTCTTTCAAACTACCTATAACCCTATTTGTACTTTGGAGGTTGGGATTACGCGTACATGCTAATCAAGTGAACATTGAGAACTAAATTAGAAAATACATTCCTGATTATTACGTTTTCTAATTTCTAATCATAACATACATGTTCAAACTCATTTTATTTTTGTAGGTGTTGACTGAACCACCAGTGAAAAAAATTCGCACACTTCGCTGCTCTGCGTCGGTGAGCAATAAGAACAGCTGTGCAAGTGGGGATAGTAGTTCTGCGTTAGCTTACATAGAATTACTTGATAAATGCAAAGCTGGAAATGATGCATTACAGCTGCTTTTGCGAATATCTGATTCTCTCGCACAAGTGCAATCGGAAGATGTTTCATTAGCAGCAAAGCGACTTGTCGAAAGGTTTGCCAATGAACCAGAAGCAGCTGTCCGGGCAAAGATTCTTTGGGTGTTAGCAGAGTTAGGAGGAGTCGCAGAAGATCCAGCAGACAAAGCTGACATCGTGGAAGAAACAGCAAATTTATTAAAGAATGAAGAATCTCACAGAGTCAAAAGTCAAGGCTTGGCTACTTTGTTAAAATTGGGGAATTTTCACAGGTACTTAATCATAAATGAAACTGCGATTGCGATCAATACTTAAAAATGGGATTTCCTATCTAAATTAAATTTATCAAATGCTTTAACATTCTAACGTCTTTATTATTGTCTAGGAGTGTGGCACTACAAGCAGCTCGCGATCACTTACCAGACACGTGGCATGGCGTACAGACACGGTGCCTATCTATAATTGGACGATTTCTGACTGCTAATACTTCAGATGAGATGTTGAAATTTGTCGGAAACTATGCTCATTCGCAAGATCCCCGAGTCAGAGCCCAAGCGTTCGAGACTATGGCAGAATTACATTCGCGAAGGGGATGTCGCTTACCAGCTAGTCTATTTTCAGGAACATGCGATGCCCTTCGTGACGATTATGAGATTGTACGCCGAGCTGTATTAAAACTAATATGGCTGTTAGGTGTGGAGTATCCTGATAAGTAAGAAATACTGACATTACTTCTTAACTAATCGTCCGACATGCAACCACATGATTATACAAAATTACGAATGAAGCATTTATCAATTTCTTTTCTAATTGAAAACTGTTCCTGTCATTAATAGCATTATAGTAGGAGATGGCGAAGAGTTGAGGATGATAGATTGTGCATTCTCGAAAATCTGTGGTCTGATGGGTGACCTGTCACCTCGAGTGAGAGCTGCGGCAATGTCTTTATTGGGAATGATGAAAGGTGTTTCACGCAGATTTGTGGAGCAAGCATTGGATAAGAAGCAAAAGAGAGGCGGGGATGAAGGGCCAGAAGTTGAAGAAAGGAGTGGTTCTTGTGGAGCATTTATTCATGGACTGGAAGATGAATTCTTGGAAGTAAGTATAAGGTTCCATGTATTAGGTAAATATTCTCTACTTTTGGAAATAATTTTTTATAGGTACGTACAGCTGCTGTTGAAGCCTTGTGCTCTTTGTCTCTCGAGCAACCTAATATCGCGCGCACTTCCCTTGACTTTATGGTGGACATGTTCAATGACGAAATTCAGGATGTGCGATTGAGAGCAATCGAATCATTGCGTAAAATGTCTGCCAGCGTCACTCTTAGGGAAGATCAATTAGAAACTATACTTGGAGCTTTGGAAGATTTCTCTGGGGAAGTAAGAGAAGGGCTTCATGCCACTTTGGCTACAAGTCGATTGGCCACTCGCAACTGTCTTCATATGTGTGTAAATAGATTATTGGATAATCTGGCCCGGTATCCACAAGACAAAGAAAGTATTCGAGCCTGTTTAGCATCTCTAGGAGCTTCTCATCCATATCTTACTCTCCCCCTTGTGCCTCAGCTCCTTGGTCGGCATCCATTCTTTGATACGCCTGAACCTGATGTTGACGAACCTTCTTGTATCCTTTGTTGTACTAATTTTGTGAAAAATTTCTTCCAGGATAAAATTTAAAAATCGATTGTTAATAAGTTTTAGTTAGGACTTCTAGAAACACCTTATTATCTGAAAAATTTCAATGATTCTTCTCAATAAATGAGAAGTGATGTATGCTTTATGATAGAATATCCTTATGTGGTACAAACAGATGCCAGTGTGTTGGTGCTGATATTCAATGCAGCGTTACACTGTCCAAGTATGCCAGCACTTTTTACAGAGCATGCTGCAAAACATTACCATTACCTCAGAGATACTATGCCTCATCTCGTACCTAGGCTAAGACCTACTCCTACACCATTTCCCAGCCTTGGAAAAGATAGCATTGAGGATGATGAAACCAGAGATCGAAGAGGCCGGGAGTTTTTGGAAAGAATGGTCGTTGGAGCGGAAAGAGCAAGGCCATATGGTAGAGTTCACACACAGTTGTTGGAAGTAGCAGGTGTTGAATTAGATCGATTGGCAGAAATGGATTCTGGAATGGAAGGAGCAGCTCGATTCACTGCTCTTTACATACGGTGCCTTCTTCTACTTAGGTCGATTGTTCAAGAGCTTTCATCTCCTCCATCAAGTTCTTCATCAACTATTTCTGGATCAAGCTCAACCAACAATGTTGCTGTGTTACTACAGCATGCCCAAAAGTAAATATTACATTGATATTAGTTGATAAATAATATAGTCATAATAAATTTTGGGATCTTACAATTATTTCATTAGTTTTCACAAATAGAAATGAGCTTTACTGAACAATGTCTAAATATTTTCAGGCTGCAAAGATTGTTCACAGGCTTGGGCGTAGAAGAAATTTCTTTGGCAAATGATATCCATTTGAAAGCACTGGCAGTAGAGTTGATACGTGTAACACGTGGTGCAACCGGAAGTGCGTTACCACTGGCTCGTCACTTCCTTTCAGAGGCCGATGCTCTTCCACCTGATTCTAGAAAATTACCGCCTTTCTCTAGGGCTTTGGTTCTTCAATTACCTTCTCTCGGAGAGGCGAAACCTGGAAGTTTAACTCGCCTCCTGATACCCTTGCTGCTAACACCTCCTGCACAAGGAGAGGAAAGGCTGCCAAGACCATCTACAATGACTCGTGTCTGTCGTGCTATCATCGAAGAGCCGAGAGGAGACGCAGATGCTGCCTTGAAATTTACGGGTGGTTTGCTATTAGGCATTCCTTTGACAGCAAAGATTCTAAATCTTCGAGATCCGGGAATGTTACGTATCAAACTACGCCATCCTGATCAGCAGATACAATTACTACTACCACGACAATCTGATTTACGTTCTCAAACCACTAATCAAAGTGAATACAGACTTAGGACAACTGTACTACTTTCGCATCAAGTGTGGATGGAAGCTTGTAACGTGGAAGTTTCATTATCGCTTCTTGTTCCATCCTCACCTATTTGCACGCATCCTCCACTTGACGATCCATGTGTTATTGACTTGTGCAAGCCTGTCAAAGTTTCTGTTTCTCCCAAGCCAATCAAAAGAGGTATCTAAATGAATATGATATTTTGGACAATCAATAAACATATATGCTTTGCGCATAAAAGCATAATTATTATTTAAAGACCATAACAATAATTTCATAACATCTGACACTAAAATTAATACAAAATCTTATATCTATAGTGATTAAAAATATAGTCTTAACTTTCAACAATGTCGTACAAATATTTTACTACAAGACTTTCATACATGTTATAAAAAGAGACTTATCGGATCGACTTGTATATTGGGATAATCTTGATGAATCTTGATGTGGTCACAGTCGATTTCATTATCTCCAACTCTGGAACGAGCTTCCTCTGGAAAAGTAACCAATTGATTTCAAAACAAGTGAATTTATCAAATCATGTAACGATATTCAGATCATAGTATTCTGGGATTATTGTTTAATTTTGATCCAAGCTAACTATATTCTAAGGTATTTACCCTCAATTATGCCTCAATGCTATCAAATAAGTTTTAAGATATCAGCATTTTACATATTCGAAGTTGAATTGAGCGCGATATTCTTCTTGATACAAATCAGCACACTTGAGTGAATAAAATATGTTAATTTTTCGTATTGATATCTTTCTCAGAAACGCATAAAACATTTTAAGGATAATTTGCTTACCCTGAAAAGGGTGGTGGGGCTGCTGGTTCTTGTTGCTTCTGAGCTAAATTGCCAAAAGTTAATCCTCCTTCCTGAGTGGCAAGATTTTCAAAGGTACTACTTCCACTGCTTTCACCAAATACTTTCTGCATTGAACTGCTGCCGATACTACCGGAGTTAGCTCCTAATGGCGATGGCGTGCCAAACCCACCGAAAGCAGCTGAAACTCAGATATTTTTACTTGAATGGAATTGTTCACTGACAAAATATTTTTGACAAATATTCATCAACTAATTAGCAAATGCTTACTTGTAGGTTGTGTAGCACCTGAAAATGCAGTATTTGCAAATCCGCCGCCAAATATAGGTTTTGATGCTCCAAAAGTGGATCCAAATGCTGGCTTGGCACCAAAAGTTGCTGTTTGGCTAAATGCTGGTGCAGTAGCCGTCAGTGTAGGTGAAGTTGAGCCGATGTTAGTAGTAGGAGTAGGAATTACAGGTGCCCCTCCGAATATTGATTGATTTGACGGTGTAACAGTACCAAAGACTGATGAGGTAGAAGGAGTTGGAGCTGTACCACCAAAAATTGATGCAGTTTGGGGATTAGAAATAGCTCCACCAAACATTGATGGGCTCGTGGAAATTGTGGGACCACTTCCGAAAGCTGGTAGTGGTGTAGAATTAGCTGGAATACCACCAAACGTAAATGATTCAGCATCGGGAGGTCTGCCGAAAACGGAGGGTGTCGAAGAATTAACAGAGTCACCAGCAAATATTGGTGGTTTAATGGGACTGTTATTAGCTTTGCCGAAAATTGATGCCGGTGGACTGGTAGTTCCTCCCAAAGTAGGTGCACTTGAAAATTCAGTAGAATTACCTCCAAATATTGATGGAGTGTCGGAGGTGGTAGAAACATTACCAAAAACTGAAGCTGATGGTAAATTAGCGGAATTTTCAAATCCTGATGTAGCTGTGGATACAGCTGGTGTTTCACCAGAAACAGACTTCAGCGGGTTTGCAGCAGATCCACCAAAAATAGGTGCAGTTAGGCCAGTGGGGCTATTACCAAAAACTGGTAGCTTTAGCGCACCAGGTGTTGCACTTTCGCTGAACGAAGATATTATGTTACTACCCGCTGAGACCCCGCCAAACAGCGAAGACCCAGGAGGATTCCCAAAAATTGGATTTGCTGGCTTATCCTTCAAGATAGTTGAAGTTCCACCAAATATTGATCCAGGTGATGACGTCCCAACAGATCCAAAAAAGCCACCAGCCGCCACTGTTGTTGTTGATGTTACGTTTTTAATCGAAGTATTAGAAGTCTGTAAGTCCAACCCCATGACTGATAGATCCAACGACTGAGCTGTGCTTGATGTTGGGCTGGCTACTGATTTTGAGGCGAATGAAAAAGGCGTATTACTTGCAGGTTTAGTTGCAAATGAAAAACTCGCGATTTGTGACGTTGTTACGTTTACCGAAGTTGTAGTCGTTAATGCTCTTTGTGTGGTGACTGAACTATTTGATGTTTTCAGTGTAATGGGATAAGTCGACGCTTGGCTCGCTGGTGTTTGAACTGTTGACATAAAACTAACACTGGATTGTGGGATGGTTTGTATAGAAGTGGAAACTACTATTGGTGTAGTTGTTGAGGTAGATATTGTTGTAGATGTTGGCTGTGCCTCAGTTTTAGCAATAACAGAATTAAATGGAAGAGTGTCAATTTTTGAAAAAGGTTTATTAATAGCTGTGATTGTAGTTGGCATCAGTGCAGGAGGCAACAATGGCAATACCGATGATCTAGAAGCAGAAGATGTGAATGGAGATACTTCTGATATTGTCACAGATTTCATTCCACTGGGGATGCCAGTTATGGGTTTTTGAGGTGTATGAGGTGTAGGAGGTGTGCCAAATAGTGCAGCAGAAGTTGGCTTGCTTTGTACAGACTGTGCTGTTGATGGGGTTTGCGATGCTACTAATGTAGCAGCTATTCGTGCTTTGCCATCCACTTGTGGTACTTTGATCGACGGAAGAGAAATGGATGCTGTGGACTTATTCTGTGTGCTACTAGGTTTGACTCCAACTTGAGATGTTTTGATTGGTAGAGTGGAAGCAGGTGTTCCGATCAAGGCTGGTGCTTTATTCTGCAAATTAAGGTTTGGCTGAATGCCAACAGATCCAATGTTGGCGACAATTTGATCCAAAGATGCTAAGGGACTTTTTGCAGCTGGGATAGGTGGAGGTGCAGGTAGTGCATCTTCCCGCATCAGTTTTTCTATTAAGACATTCTTACGTCTCTGTACTTCTTTGGGTGGACTTTGCATTGCCAGAGAAGATATTGTTGCCTCCAAGCGATCCTGAATTTCTGAAGGGGTTGCTGCTTTAATTATCTTTATCGTGGTTTGGTTCAACAAATTCCTCAAAGTGCGTTGTTTCTCACAGGTAAAGCTGCAATTTCTCTGTGCAATTGCTTTACATTTGTACTCTATAGCACCACTAGGAGCTTTGTTATTGACGGATGAAGATAGAGACATATCGGCCAAGGATTTATTTAATGAAGAAGTAATATCTCTACGTGTAAGAGTTTTCCACTTCTTAACCTGAGCTTGAATCAAATTTTCCACTTTGGCAATAGATTGTGAATGCTGAAGCATGATTTGATGAACAAAATCAAGCCTCGGTACTTTCATTTTATTTTTTTCTTTATTTACATGCTCGAACCATTCGTAATCTAGGGCTCTTGCAGCTTGCTCCAATTGAGACTGAATATAATAGACAAGATTTTGCAATTCTTTCAGCTTATTATTATTTCCTCGATTTTGGGGATTACTTGAAGCTTTAGAAGAGCATTTAGATTTCGTTTCTTCCAGCCAGGCAAAAGTCTGCAATAACAAAGCTTTTAAGTAATTGATGTCACTTGTCAAACTAGTAGTTGTTTCCTGTAAATCTGTTAGGAAGCGTTGCATATTTTCAGATTTTTCAATAAGTTGCGTACGTTCGCCTGGCGAGCCGATATCTACGGACTGTGTTTCCCTACGACTACTCAGTTCTTTTTCAAAATCATTGCATACCTCCTCGTATGTCAAAACACATACGTTACTGTCTATGCTGACTTTTTCCGTCTCTTTTAGTTCCTTTCTGGGTACTAGTGATGTGTCTACTTTCGATGATACTTCAATTTTCTCAATAGGGGGTTTTGTTACAAACAATTCAGTTTGCGGTTGTGGAATAGAAACTTCTGAGGTCTTCGGAGATACGTTTGTGGTTACAGCTGATGTTGGTCGATCCATGATCGGCTCAATTTGTTTAGGTCGTGGAGTGCTGGTGACTCTGCCATCCAAATTAAATGATATTTCTGTAGGAGCAAGACTTGGGTGTGGTTCACTATACAATGGAAGAGTTTCAGTCGGAGGAGAGCAGACTGGTGGAATTCCTGGCATTAAATTTACCATATGAAAACTGCAGAGTTGCCCGGAAGTTCCAAATATATGAAGTATAGGTACAGGGTGGGGAAGCGTTGAGCCCTCTCCACCCCACGGTAGCTTGTTTACAGATGTTCTATCTACTGCTAGGCCAACAGGAAAGGTTTCATTAGTTCGCACAAGAGGTAGCTGAGCTCTTCCACTGTCAACTAACTGCCATTGCTGCCATGTTGTTCCATTATCTAGTGAGCCAAGAACAGCAATTTCACTACTGGTACTACTAGCAGCAATAATTAATCCCCATTCAGCAATATGTTCAAAATAGTATCGGGGCGGACTGCCCTCTTTTCCTTCAACATCGGGCACGCTATAAGTTATATCTTCATAACAAGTAAAGATGCCCTGAGATTCACCTTTGGGGGCATCTATAATGAGGACATTAATTCGTGAGTCTTGTGGGTCTAAATAGGCAGCGCAAAATTGGTAACTGCTGATCCATAAAAGAGCAATGACACTGCCGATGCTCGGATCAGGACCTGCAATGATTCTGGCTGCCTTTAAATCTGGTTTCAACTGTAGCAAACTTCCATTCTTGCTTCCGACTACTAATTGTTTTCCCTTGGGACTCCAAGCCACACAGAGCACATCTAACTTTTCTAGTTTTTCCAATATTGTCAGAACTGATGAATTTTTGTCAGATGATATATTAAAACTGCCTATAGAGTGATCACTTGTTACTGTACATAACATTCCAGAGATGCAAGGATTCCAACGAAGATCCAAAATATGGACATTATATGAGGACGATAATTTGATCTCTCGTAGGAGCTCCAATTGCTGTAAATATTCACATAGTTGTGAAATAGATAGATTGTTATTACAAGTTCGGACACAACAGTATCCTCAGTTCATATTTTGATTTTGTGGAGTAAATGAAATTATTTCTAGATTTTAAATCTACCTGTTGTACAACTGAAGCAGCATTGTAAATGTAAGCTGTGGGAGAATCAAAAACAACAGCTAAGTACGAGCAATTGCAATTAAATGCAAGGCAAGTAACTTTTGCTGGCATAACAAATTCCTTTCTCCATTCCTTGTCCAGACTGTGGCCACTTTTCAGGACTATGATTTTGTGGTCGCAAGCTGTGTAAATCAATCCACGTTTCCCATCTACTGCAATCAGGCTACAAGCTACAGGGATTGAGCTGAATCCATCTGATATTTTCCAATGTGTGGATTGTTTAAATTGAAATTCCTGCAAAAATGCATCATAACAGTTGTATACGCTACAGTAATAAATGTTAATTACTACACATGTACAATTAAAGTTGATAACTCTGAATTGCCATAATTTCAATGAATAGTTTATAGTGTAGCGTTACAATTAGAGTACACAATGATGGCAACTAATATTACATTTATGTTATCAATTGAAACTTTTGTTTATATTCATTTTATCAATCTAAGTTGAACTGGGAATTAAAAAACCTTGAGGTTATGATTGACGATTGAATTGTAGATTGTTAAATGGATATTTGAAAGACATGTATAGTAGAAAAAGCGTACCAGTACATCCTTAGGCTCCGGTGCCGCCTTCATTTTTTATATTATCATTAAATAAAGTTTTTGATTGTAACGTTATAGCGCCTTTGAGTAAAAATTGGACTAACCATTAACCAATCAATGAGGATGAAAACATCGAAAGTGGGATAGGAAGGGCAGGAGCTAGGTTGGCTGTGGAGCACGGTCTTATAGCGTTTTCCACTGGTTGCACTTGAGTGCGCACTGGCTCGAACAGGGGGCAGTCGTTCCGTGCATACGTCGCCCGGCATCCACTGATATATATATACACTGGATTGGATTTAAGCGTGGTGCCGTCACGCCAATTGAACGGTAGCCATTTTGTACAGATTCTTGTCACTTCAGATATATATAAATATATACGTGATATATGTATGTGTATATAATCGATTGTGTTGGAAAATTACAGTAACAATTATTGAGGTAACAATGAGTACCTGCGTTTTTTGCAAAACAAAGCAATCAAAATATTGTGGGCGATCATTTCACAAGTGAGTATACAACGCTGAAGCGTTCTGCAAATGATAACTTGCAGAGGTTATGTCAGCATACGAAGTATTTACTAATTATATTTAACGAGTATTATAACGTACGAATCGTGTCAGTAAAAATTCACAATATTTGAATTATGAACCGATCTTATTATAATTGAAATTGAAAACTCGGGTATTATTGACTCAGGGATTAAATTATAATTCGATATGTAGATTTCCCGTGAAAGATGTGTTGCGCCTTCAGCAGTGGTTAAAAGAAATGAAGAGGAAGGACTGGAAGCCAAACCGAAATAGCACATTGTGTTCGGCTCATTTTACAAATGACTGCTTTGATAGGACAGGATTCCTAATTACATTGAAAAAGAACAGTGTACCAACTATATTTGACAACCCAAAATCAGAGTGTTCATCTTGTCACCGATTAAGGGAATATGGACGTGGCTATTCATTCTTCAAGTAAGTACCGTTACTCAATGCAACATAACGTGTGAATTAATAAATTTAAACTTTGCTTGTTATGTAGGTTCCCATTGGATGAACCTGATATTATGAAGCAGTGGATCGCAAATATAAACATTGGTCCGTGGTCTCCATCAAGTGATAGCTTTCTGTGTTCCGACCACTTTGAACTCTCTTGCTTTCAGAAGAAAAGTAAAAATTATATAACTTTACGAAAAGGCAGTATCCCAACGTTATTTGGTAAGATCTGAAACTATTAATCCCTTTTAGGTCAGAGAAAACTCAGTGTGCATAAAGACACGTTGATGTGATGCACTATTGCGTCAATGTCGTCGAAGCGGTTAATTACCTACAGATTATAAAGTGCTCTGTTACAGAAAAATCGTGTGTGACACATTTCTGTGTATTTCCATTGTCGTTATTTATTAGTAACTTATCTGTAGGTGAAAACTTGCAGCAGACCGAATTTCAGGATGAATCCGATCGGCCCACCACAGTGAATGTAACCAAATTACATGAGCACCTACACATTTGTACCTGATTTGCATGCTCAGATATGTACATCTTTTTTATTTTCTTTTGATTGTGCTTGTAACTTTTTCTTCATGTGAATGGATTGTGGATTGATACTACTAATTATATTGTTGTGGTTTATCGCATGCAACTCTATAAAAATTCCTTAACGTTTGCAAGGAATGTTTTATTCTCCATATTTTTGAATAAAGTTTTTACTCACCCAATTCGATATAGTTTAATTCAAAACTTTTTTTACATGTCTTAAGCTCCACTTTGATGATCAATGGATGGTAAATGGATTCCCTAACGGTTGAATTAGTGTTATACAAATTTTTGAATAATCCGTATGAAATTCAGCCCACCATAGGATAAAGGATAATGGACGGAAACTTCTTAGAATTGAGGACTTCTTTTGAACATAAAGAAAAATCACGCTTAAACACAAGTTTTTCGTCATATTATTTAATGATCTTTTACATCATATAATTGTAAATAATAATATACCTTCGAAAAAATGATTTGTTCTTCATTTAATGTATCAAACATTATTTTACTCGTCAAAAACTTTTTTGTGTGACGAATATATCGTTAGATTTAAATAGCATATTTTACGCAGTTCAAATCTAGCGCGCATTCTGTGACAACTTTCTGTACAAGATGGCGGAAATTCAAGTGTTCAATTGGACACACGAGCTTACACGTAGAGTATACGGTAATATCCAATCCAGTGTATATATATATCAGTGCCGGCATCGGGGCAAACCTTCTGAGTGGAACACGCCGTAAAACGTATAAAGGCAGACTGGATCATAATTTCTCCTAAATCAGAAATAATGTGACGTTACTTGACCGACTGCGCGACTGGCAGTTTTTCAAGTAAGTGATAATGAAGCCAATTAAACAAACGCAACGGTAATTTTTTGTTTGTAAATAAATGTCACAAATGTTAAACACGAGCATACAAGGGCAAAAAATATTGACAATTCCGCTGAAAAGATAAAAATTAATAAGCAGCAAGTCAAGTTGTCCCAATCTCCTGAAATATACCTAGCAGTTAACCTCTAGAAGCTGAAAAAATGTGTATCCATACTTCGATATCGGACATGCTGTGGATTACTCCTATGAAATTTAAAATTTTGGGAATCTCTCTATCTTTCGGCTCGAGCAAGCATCATCACTGCTAGACGAAGATGAAATTAGATCTAATAAAAGGGTTGCTGTCACAGCATCTACTTCGACTCTTTCACGATCTGCAGCCATAATTGCACTACTTTGACACCGACTCCCGATTTCAGTGCAATATTTTACGCGCTCAATGCTAAATTCACGCACCCGAGCTGCCAGTGGAACACGCTGGAAATACGAGTCTACCGCTAGCGCGCTCTCAGTTCACACTCAGTGCAACCAGTGGAAAACGCTATTACATACAGGTCTTGCAACGAACGTGGTGGGGGATGATCAGTTCAGGTCCGAAACAAAAGTACAACTTATGGCCACCAAGAGCGGCGCTACGAGTTATTCATAAGCTTATTATTATTATTTGACGGAACCCTAACCTATCTTTTTGATACTCATACACAAATAACCTTACGTTGTTATGTTATGAATAACTGACAGCGCTGCGTAGTGGCCAGTAGTGGCAAAAAAATTTGGACAATAACGCGGCTACCCCCACTACTCAAATTTCAGTTCGTTGCAAAAATCTGTATGTAAGACCGTGCTCTGCAGTCGCTGCAAGCAACGGACGGACCAGAAGCGTTGACTGAAGAATATAAAGACGGATACCCTTGGGTAACTTTTTGTAACCACTTTACGGCGGGCAAGTGGGCCCAGAGTGCGCCCTGAAAGCTTGAGATTGGCGTCCACTGCCAACCGCCTCCAATGACCATCACGACTACTGCCAACCACCCCCAATTACCACCGAGCACGTCCAAGCACCGTCAACCACCTTCGACCACCTGAGACCACCTTCGTCCTCCTCGACCACCTTGTCCCCCGACCACTGCCGCCCCCGCCTCGGCATCCTCATCGTCCACGACCTCTTCGACCACCGTCAATCACCACCAACCACCTCCAAACACCTCCTACCACCTCTACCCACCTCCTACCATCTCCGTTCACCTCCAACCACCACCTAACACCTCCTACCACCTCCTGTCACCTCGTACCGCCCCCTGCCTCCGTCGACCATCTCCGACCACGTTCTACCACCCCCTACCACCCCCTGCCAACGCCTAGCAACTCCTACCAGTTCCAAACACCTCCAACCACGACCGACCACTTCCGACCACCTTCGTCCTCCTCGACCACTTGCTCATACATATATTCCATGGCATTGATATTCATAATTATTCTAAGAACTATTTAGCTGTTTTAGCTAGTCGCAAGTAAAGTATCTACGTTGGGTAGAGAAGCAGAATTGTTTTTCGGAAAGTGTTTGTATGGAAAAAAATTCAGAGTAACTGTAATACATCACGGATGCGCTAATTTCGATCGAGATGAAATGGATGCTCCGTATATGAGACAGTATTTAATGCAGTATCCTGATTTGAAGATCTGAAAAGGTGACTTGTAGCATTTTGTTTCTTTTTTTGTGACAGGGAGAGAAAGAACGAAGCTTTTTCAAACTACGAGTGTATTTTAACACGCATTTGAAACGTACGAGCAAAAATTTTTATCATCCGACTGTCGCAGAACGGCAGCGTTATTAGCTGACCCGTTAACTCAAGAATATATCTTTAGTCAACGGCTGACCATCCTAGGGCCTAGCCGCTTGAGTCTAAAATCGGTAAGAAAGGTAAAGTGCGTATTTCTTGTCTGATATGTAAAACTAAAATCATTATACATCATATCATATCATACATAGTATTGAAGTTCGAAACGAAAGTTTGGATGTCGGATGTTCAGAAAGTGACGTCACCCAAAATTTTTTTTCTCTTGTCGTCATCGATCTGTAGTAATCAGCTAGCCAAATTCCTCAGTCTGGAAACAACCGCGCGGTAGAGCGGTCGTCTGAGAATCGCGCTCCGCAGATTTCGAGTACCGGGTTCTCTACCTCCTGGATCCTGCGCTTCGGATCCGCTTCCTGGTGCAACTCGAGTTCCAGGACAAGCGATCCGTAGTTTCTACGCTCCAGGTCCGCTACCTGGTGAAACTTGACTTCCAGGACAAGCGTTCCGTAGTTTATACGCTCCAGGTCCGCTACCTGGTGAAACTCGACTTCCAAGATGAGCGCTCCGTAGTTCTGGCTGTCCAGGTCCTTGACCTGGTGACTTTTGACCTTCCGGAGTAACTTTCAAGTTGACAAGTTTGATAATTAAAAACGTCATGTTTTGTACTATCAAAACAATATGCATGCTTCAGATAACATTTTGAATCGGAAAAAAAGCCGAACGACCAGGATCAAGATATTGATATTGGTGAGTGGTTGGCATAGTATACATAGGAATACATGACGATAACGTCGTTCAATTAGAGCTAAAATTGCTATGCGTAGTGTTTCAAATCTGTCAGTATTTAGCTGATAGTTCTGCGGTATTTTTTGACGAAATTTATTGTCATAAAATCACAATACGTTATACTTACTCGCACGTTTAAACGTCATTTGTAGCACATTCACAAAGACAGTGTTCATTCTGTATACTGTGAAACAAATACCAGAATTTTTTGGGCAGTCATCGCAGGTCACAAAAACACAGTCACGAACTTCAAACATCATCTATAATTGAATTGGATCCACATACGGATGTCACATCCAAAATGCCTCCACAAGGATCACACATCATCTTATCAACAAGCAACAACATCAACACCAATCAGTATTTTTTTAAGAAACCTGATGATGGCAAGCGGGGTCCTGCCAAAACGTCGTAATAAAAGCTACATTTCATGAATTGAATCTTGGCATCATTGACTGTTACAACCAACGAAAATTTAATAATATTTTTGACGTGTTCGAATACTGAAAATATTTATTGATATTCAAGGTATCACCCGAGGTGGTTAGCGGTGGTCGTTGGAGGAGGTTGGCGGTGGTTGGCGGTGGTCGGAGGTGGTTAGGGGTGGTTGCGGGTGATCGAGGTGGACGAGGAGGAGGACCAGGAAGCCGAGGAGAACGGGGATTTCGGCATGGCGAGCGAAACACATTTATATATTTGATAGCAATTGTAATTACATTTTTTTTTAAACTTATCATGCTTACAATAAATTTTATTAATTCATTTTTCGCGCAAGCTCAAATTCAGTAGCTATCAATGCGCTAGTAAAATTTCTGAAATTTTCTCTAATTTTCTCATGATCTTCTTGGTCAAACTTGTCAAATGAAAAAAATCATATTTATCCTTATACGATATTTTGGATATGTTCTAATTATTGCTAAAAATATTTATTAAAATTCAAGGTATAACCCGCGGTGGTCGGAGGTGGACGAGGAGGAAGACGAGGATTTGTGCTCGGTGAGTTTAACATTTTTATAATATTTAATGGCAATCGTATTTATATTGTATCTATAATTTTTTGAACTTGTCATGTTTACAATAAAAAATTTCAATTCATTTTTCGCGCAAGCTCAAATTTAGTAGCTATCGATGCGCTAATAAAATTTCTATAATTTTCTATAATTTTCTCATGATCTTCTTGGTGAAGAGTGTCGATCAAAAATTTATATCGATCATTACAGAATAGTTTTAATGTATTCTAATACTCAAAATATTTATTAGTATTCCAGGTATAACCTCAGGTGGTAGGCCGTGATTGAAAGTGTTTGGATGAGGAAAACAGGGCAGAGGACGAAGAGGACGAGGAGGACAAAGGCGAGGAGGAGGACTGGGATGAGAAGGAAGAGGAGAAGGACGAGGTCGACGAGGAGGACGGAGGTAGTGGAAGGTGGTAACGGGTAGTAGGCAGAAGTAGGAGTAGGATTAGGTTTAGGTATAGGAGTAGGAGTAGAAGTAGGAGTGTGAGTAGTAGGAGTTAGAGTAGGTGTAGGAGTTGGAGTAGGAGTAGGAATAGGAGTGAAAGTAGTAGTGCGGGGCGGGTAAGGGGAGGGGAGGGTAGCCTCTACCCTACCCCTACCCGTACTCTACCCTACCCAACCCTACCCGCCTCTACCCTCCTCCTATACTCCTACTTCTACTCCTACTCCTACTTCTACTTCAATCTCACTACTACTTCTACTACGATCTTACTCCAACTCCTGATCCTACTCCTATTCCTACTCCTAATTCTGAATATTAATGTTACGGAATATATGGACTGCGTGTCAAATTGAATCCCATATCAAAACGAACAATTATTTTATTGTCATATTATAGCTGATTATAGTAGATCATCTAGTATGTTTCTTATAAAATTATAAAATTTATAGTATGCATTACGTATTAATCATGAATGAATCATATATATCAATGTTGTACATGGACCGCATATACATTTATACATTTTGGTCTCTGCATCATTATTACATCTGGCCTATTTTTATTCATGATCTATGTATACATTCTTCTCTCGGGTACCTATACTTTAAATAAATCACTGGTTTGCTACGAATTTTGAAAGATATTTATTCTCATCAATGATTTCTTGTATCGCCGACAAGTCGGTAAGTACACTCAGGCCAAGTGCTGGCTTGGGCTGACCATTGCGAAGACTGTGTTACTCGGAAGGTAAATGCAGCCAGCATCATGTCGAAATCGGAAACTCTCTGATGTTCTGCAATAGGTTCTCTACTCTTCCGTTGAAATATCTCACAGAGCAATTTTCGGTGGTCACATCTAAGCCCATGAGAGCAACTGTCTTGATATTGTTCATCCAATGGTGAGGCTGACCCGTTTGCATTTTTGACTAAAATTTTCGCGATATTGAAAAGTGGGGAAATCAATTCTTTCAGGCACTATTCCGACGTAATTTTGCGAGAGAAATGGATTGGGCGCAATTCCAATACGCTGCGATCAACGCATCAAAAGTTACAGCCAATAAACGAGATCCTGTGTTTTCGACATTTTTCAGCAGGCGCTTTTTTGCTCGCCGTTTCTCTCCTGTTAGTCCTACGCTCTTTTCGCTGCGCTTTCTGAGTTCCTGAGGGTCCAATTAGTCTAAAAAGGGTCACTTAAATCGAATCTGAGACCAAAAGTTTTTTGCCCAAAAAAAAAGTAAGGCTAACCCCTTTGTGTTTTTGGCGAAAATTTTCGCGATTTTGAAAAGTGCTGGAGTCAATTCTTTGGCGCACTATATCGACGTAATTTTGCGAGAGAAATGGATTGGGCGCAATTCCAATACGCTGCGATCAACGCATCAAAAGTTACAGCCAATAAACGAGATCCTGTGTTTTCGACATTTTTCAGCAGGTGCTTTTTTGCTCGCCGTTTCTCTCCTGTTGATCCTAGGCTATTTTCGCTGCGTTTTCTGAGTTCCTGGGGGTCCAATTAGTCAAAAAAGGGTCATTTAAATCGAATCTGAGACCAAAAGTTTTTTGCCCAAAAAAAAAGTAAGGCTAACCCCTTTGTGTTTTTGGCGAAAATTATCGCGATTTTGAAAAGTGCTGAAATCAATTCTTTGGCGCACTATATCGACGTAATTTTGCGAGAGAAATGGATTGGGCGCAATTCCAATACGCTGCGATCAACGCATCGAAAGTTACAGCCAATAAACGAGATCCTGTGTTTTCGACATTTTTCAGCAGGTGCTTTTTTGCTCGCCGTTTCTCTCCTGTTGATCCTGGGCTATTTTCGCTGCGTTTTCTGAGTTCCTGAGGGTCCAATTAGTCAAAAAAGGGTCATTTAAATCGAATCTGAGACCAAAAGTTTTTTGCCCAAAAAAAAAGTAAGGCTAACCCCTTTGTGATTTTGGCGAAAATTTTCGCGATTTTGAAAAGTGCTGGAATCAATTCTTTGGCGCACTATATCGACGTAATTTTGCGAGAGAAATGGATTGGGCGCAATTCCAATACGCTGCGATCAACGCATCAAAAGTTACAGCCAATAAACGAGATCCTGTGTTTTCGACATTTTTCAGCAGGTGCTTTTTTGCTCGCCGTTTCTCTCCTGTTAGTCCTACGCTCTTTTCGCTGCGTTTTCTGAGTTCCTGAGGGTCCAATTAGTCAAAAAAGGGTCATTTAAATCGAATCTGAGACCAAAAGTTTTTTGCCCAAAAAAAAAGTATGGCTAACCCCTTTGTGTTTTTGGCGAAAATTTTCGCGATTTTGAAAACTGCTGGAATCAATTCTTTGGCGCACTATATCGACGTAATTTTGCGAGAGAAATCGATTGGGCGCAGTCGGAATACGCTGCGAGCGGTGGTTCAAAAGTTACACCCAAAAAACCAGAACTTGAAATTTCGACATTTTTCATCAGGTGCTTTCTTGCTCGCCGTTTCTCTCCTGTTGGTCCTACGCTCTTTTCGCTGCGTTTTCTGAGTTCCTGGGGGTCCAATTAGTCAAAATAGGGTCATTTAAATCGAATCTGAGACCAAAAGTTTTTTGCCCAAAAAAAAAGTAAGGCTAACCCCTTTGTGTTTTTGGCGAAAATTTTCGCGATTTTGAAAAGTGCTGGAATCAATTCTTTGGCGCACTATATCGACGTAATTTTGCGAGAGAAATGGATTGGGCGCAATTCCAATACGCTGCGATCAACGCATCAAAAGTTACAGCCAATAAACGAGATCCTGTGTTTTCGACATTTTTCAGCAGGCGCTTTTTTGCTCGCCGTTTCTCTCCTGTTAGTCCTACGCTCTTTTCGCTGCGCTTTCTGAGTTCCTGAGGGTCCAATTAGTCTAAAAAGGGTCACTTAAATCGAATCTGAGACCAAAAGTTTTTTGCCCAAAAAAAAAGTAAGGCTAACCCCTTTGTGTTTTTGGCGAAAATTTTCGCGATTTTGAAAAGTGCTGGAGTCAATTCTTTGGCGCACTATATCGACGTAATTTTGCGAGAGAAATGGATTGGGCGCAATTCCAATACGCTGCGATCAACGCATCAAAAGTTACAGCCAATAAACGAGATCCTGTGTTTTCGACATTTTTCAGCAGGTGCTTTTTTGCTCGCCGTTTCTCTCCTGTTGATCCTAGGCTATTTTCGCTGCGTTTTCTGAGTTCCTGGGGGTCCAATTAGTCAAAAAAGGGTCATTTAAATCGAATCTGAGACCAAAAGTTTTTTGCCCAAAAAAAAAGTAAGGCTAACCCCTTTGTGTTTTTGGCGAAAATTATCGCGATTTTGAAAAGTGCTGAAATCAATTCTTTGGCGCACTATATCGACGTAATTTTGCGAGAGAAATGGATTGGGCGCAATTCCAATACGCTGCGATCAACGCATCGAAAGTTACAGCCAATAAACGAGATCCTGTGTTTTCGACATTTTTCAGCAGGTGCTTTTTTGCTCGCCGTTTCTCTCCTGTTGATCCTGGGCTATTTTCGCTGCGTTTTCTGAGTTCCTGAGGGTCCAATTAGTCAAAAAAGGGTCATTTAAATCGAATCTGAGACCAAAAGTTTTTTGCCCAAAAAAAAAGTAAGGCTAACCCCTTTGTGATTTTGGCGAAAATTTTCGCGATTTTGAAAAGTGCTGGAATCAATTCTTTGGCGCACTATATCGACGTAATTTTGCGAGAGAAATGGATTGGGCGCAATTCCAATACGCTGCGATCAACGCATCAAAAGTTACAGCCAATAAACGAGATCCTGTGTTTTCGACATTTTTCAGCAGGTGCTTTTTTGCTCGCCGTTTCTCTCCTGTTAGTCCTACGCTCTTTTCGCTGCGTTTTCTGAGTTCCTGAGGGTCCAATTAGTCAAAAAAGGGTCATTTAAATCGAATCTGAGACCAAAAGTTTTTTGCCCAAAAAAAAAGTATGGCTAACCCCTTTGTGTTTTTGGCGAAAATTTTCGCGATTTTGAAAACTGCTGGAATCAATTCTTTGGCGCACTATATCGACGTAATTTTGCGAGAGAAATCGATTGGGCGCAGTCGGAATACGCTGCGAGCGGTGGTTCAAAAGTTACACCCAAAAAACCAGAACTTGAAATTTCGACATTTTTCATCAGGTGCTTTCTTGCTCGCCGTTTCTCTCCTGTTGGTCCTACGCTCTTTTCGCTGCGTTTTCTGAGTTCCTGGGGGTCCAATTAGTCAAAATAGGGTCATTTAAATCGAATCTGAGACCAAAAGTTTTTTGCCCAAAAAAAAAGTAAGGCTAACCCCTTTGTGTTTTTGGCGAAAATTTTCGCGATTTTGAAAAGTGCTGGAATCAATTCTTTGGCGCACTATATCGACGTAATTTTGCGAGAGAAATGGATTGGGCGCAATTCCAATACGCTGCGATCAACGCATCAAAAGTTACAGCCAATAAACGAGATCCTGTGTTTTCGACATTTTTCAGCAGGTGCTTTTTTGCTCGCCGTTTCTCTCCTGTTAGTCCTACGCTCTTTTCGCTGCGTTTTCTGAGTTCCTGAGGGTCTAATTAGTCAAAGAAGGGTCATTTAAATCGAATCTGAGACCAAAAGTTTTTTGCCCAAAAAAAAAGTAAGGCTAACCCCTTTGTGTTTTTGGCGAAAATTTTCGCGATTTTGAAAAGTCCTGGAATCAATTCTTTGGCGCACTATATCGACGTAATCTTGCGAGAGAAATCGATTGGGCGCAGTCGGAATACGCTGCGAGCGGTGGTTCAAAAGTTACAGCCAAAAAACCAGAACCTGAAATTTCGACATTTTTCATCAGGTGCTTTCTTGCTCGCCGTTTCTCTCCTGTTGGTCCTACGCTCTTTTCGCTGCGTTTTCTGAGTTCCTGAGGGTATAATTAGTCAAAAAAGGGTCATTTAAATCGAATCTGAGACCAAAAGTTTTTTGCCCAAAAAAAAAGTAAGGCTAACCCCTTTGTGTTTTTGGCGAAAATCATCGCGATTTTGAAAAGTGCTGGAATCAATTTTTTGGCGCACTATATCGACGTAATTTTGCGAGAGAAGTGGATTGGGCGCAATTCCAATACGCTGCGATCAACGCATCAAAAGTTACAGCCAATAAACGAGATCCTGTGTTTTCGACATTTTTCAGCAGGTGCTTTTTTGCTCGCCGTTTCTCTCCTGTTGATCCTAGGCTATTTTCGCTGCGTTTTCTGAGTTCCTGAGGGTCCAATTAGTCAAAAAAGGGTCATTTAAATCGAATCTGAGACCAAAAGTTTTTTGCCCAAAAAAAAAGTAAGGCTAACCCCTTTGTGTTTTTGGCGAAAATTTTCGCGATTTTGGAAAGTGCTGGAGTCAATTCTTTGGCGCACTATATCGACGTAATTTTGCGAGAGAAATGGATTGGGCGCAATTCCAATACGCTGCGATCAACGCATCAAAAGTTACAGCCAATAAACGAGATCCTGTGTTTTCGACATTTTTCAGCAGGTGCTTTTTTGCTCGCCGTTTCTCTCCTATTAGTCCTACGCTCTTTTCGCTGCGTTTTCTGAGTTCCTGAGGGTCCAATTAGTCAAAAAAGGGTCGTTTAAATCGAATCTGAGACCAAAAGTTTTTTGCCCAAAAAAAAAGTAAGGCTAACCCCTTTGTGTTTTTGGCGAAAATTTTCGCGATTTTGAAAAGTGCTGGAATCAATTCTTTGGCGCACTATATCGACGTAATTTTGCGAGAGAAATGGATTGGGCGCAATTCCAATACGCTGCGATCAACGCATCAAAAGTTACAGCCAATAAACGAGATCCTGTGTTTTCGACATTTTTCAGCAGGTGCTTTTTTGCTCGCCGTTTCTCTCCTGTTGATCCTAGGCTATTTTCGCTGCGTTTTCTGAGTTCCTGGGGGTCCAATTAGTCAAAAAAGGGTCATTTAAATCGAATCTGAGACCAAAAGTTTTTTGCCCAAAAAAAAAGTAAGGCTAACCCCTTTGTGTTTTTGGCGAAAATTATCGCGATTTTGAAAAGTGCTGGAATCAATTCTTTGGCGCACTATATCGACGTAATTTTGCGAGAGAAATGAATTGGGCGCAATTCCAATACGCTGCGATCAACGCATCGAAAGTTACAGCCAATAAACGAGATCCTGTGTTTTCGACATTTTTCAGCAGGTGCTTTTTTGCTCGCCGTTTCTCTCCTGTTGATCCTAGGCTATTTTCGCTGCGTTTTCTGAGTTCCTGAGGGTCCAATTAGTCAAAAAAGGGTCATTTAAATCGAATCTGAGACCAAAAGTTTTTTGCCCAAAAAAAAAGTAAGGCTAACCCCTTTGTGTTTTTGGCGAAAATTTTCGCGATTTTGAAAAGTGCTGGAATCAATTCTTTGGCGCACTATATCGACGTAATTTTGCGAGAGAAATCGATTGGGCGCAGTCGGAATACGCTGCGAGCGGTGGTTCAAAAGTTACAGCCAAAAAACCAGAACCTGAAATTTCGACATTTTTCATCAGGTGCTTTCTTGCTCGCCGTTTCTCTCCTGTTGGTCCTACGCTCTTTTCGCTGCGTTTTCTGAGTTCCTGGGGGTCCAATTAGTCAAAATAGGGTCATTTAAATCGAATCTGAGACCAAAAGTTTTTTGCCCAAAAAAAAAGTAAGGCTAAGCCCTTTGTGTTTTTGGCGAAAATTTTCGCGATTTTGAAAAGTGCTGGAATCAATTCTTTGGCGCACTATATCGACGTAATTTTGCGAGAGAAATCGATTGGGCGCAGTCGGAATACGCTGCGAGCGGTGGTTCAAAAGTTACAGCCAAAAAACCAGAACCTGAAATTTCAACATTTTTCATCAGGTGCTTTCTTGCTCGCCGTTTCTCTCCTGTTGGTCCTACGCTCTTTTCGCTGCGTTTTCTGAGTTCCTGGGGGTCCAATTAGTCAAAATAGGGTCATTTAAATCGAATCTGAGACCAAAAGTTTTTTGCCCAAAAAAAAAGTAAGGCTAACCCCTTTGTTATTTTGGCGAAAATTTTCGCGATTTTGAAAAGTGCTGGAATCAATTCTTTGGCGCACTATATCGACGTAATTTTGCGAGAGAAATGGATTGGGCGCAATTCCAATACGCTGCGATCAACGCATCGAAAGTTACAGCCAATAAACGAGATCCTGTGTTTTCGACATTTTTCAGCAGGTGCTTTTTTGCTCGCCGTTTCTCTCCTGTTGATCCTAGGCTATTTTCGCTGCGTTTTCTGAGTTCCCGGGGGTCCTATTAGTCAAAAAAGGGTCATTTAAATCGAATCTGAGACCAAAAGTTTTTTGCCCAAAAAAAAAGTAAGGCTAACCCCTTTGTGTTTTTGGCGAAAATTATCGCGATTTTGAAAAGTGCTGGAATCAATTCTTTGGCGCACTATATCGACGTAATTTTGCGAGAGAAATGGATTGGGCGCAATTCCAATACGCTGCGATCAACGCATCGAAAGTTACAGCCAATAAACGAGATCCTGTGTTTTCGACATTTTTCAGCAGGTGCTTTTTTGCTCGCCGTTTCTCTCCTGTTGATCCTAGGCTATTTTCGCTGCGTTTTCTGAGTTCCTGAGGGTCCAATTAGTCAAAAAAGGGTCATTTAAATCGAATCTGAGACCAAAAGTTTTTTGCCCAAAAAAAAAGTAAGGCTAACCCCTTTGTGTTTTTGGCGAAAATTTTCGCGATTTTGGAAAGTGCTGGAGTCAATTCTTTGGCGCACTATATCGACGTAATTTTGCGAGAGAAATGGATTGGGCGCAATTCCAATACGCTGCGATCAACGCATCAAAAGTTACAGCCAATAAACGAGATCCTGTGTTTTCGACATTTTTCAGCAGGTGCTTTTTTGCTCGCCGTTTCTCTCCTATTAGTCCTACGCTCTTTTCGCTGCGTTTTCTGAGTTCCTGAGGGTCCAATTAGTCAAAAAAGGGTCGTTTAAATCGAATCTGAGACCAAAAGTTTTTTGCCCAAAAAAAAAGTAAGGCTAACCCCTTTGTGTTTTTGGCGAAAATTTTCGCGATTTTGAAAAGTGCTGGAATCAATTCTTTGGCGCACTATATCGACGTAATTTTGCGAGAGAAATGGATTGGGCGCAATTCCAATACGCTGCGATCAACGCATCAAAAGTTACAGCCAATAAACGAGATCCTGTGTTTTCGACATTTTTCAGCAGGTGCTTTTTTGCTCGCCGTTTCTCTCCTGTTGATCCTAGGCTATTTTCGCTGCGTTTTCTGAGTTCCTGGGGGTCCAATTAGTCAAAAAAGGGTCATTTAAATCGAATCTGAGACCAAAAGTTTTTTGCCCAAAAAAAAAGTAAGGCTAACCCCTTTGTGTTTTTGGCGAAAATTATCGCGATTTTGAAAAGTGCTGGAATCAATTCTTTGGCGCACTATATCGACGTAATTTTGCGAGAGAAATGAATTGGGCGCAATTCCAATACGCTGCGATCAACGCATCGAAAGTTACAGCCAATAAACGAGATCCTGTGTTTTCGACATTTTTCAGCAGGTGCTTTTTTGCTCGCCGTTTCTCTCCTGTTGATCCTAGGCTATTTTCGCTGCGTTTTCTGAGTTCCTGAGGGTCCAATTAGTCAAAAAAGGGTCATTTAAATCGAATCTGAGACCAAAAGTTTTTTGCCCAAAAAAAAAGTAAGGCTAACCCCTTTGTGTTTTTGGCGAAAATTTTCGCGATTTTGAAAAGTGCTGGAATCAATTCTTTGGCGCACTATATCGACGTAATTTTGCGAGAGAAATCGATTGGGCGCAGTCGGAATACGCTGCGAGCGGTGGTTCAAAAGTTACAGCCAAAAAACCAGAACCTGAAATTTCGACATTTTTCATCAGGTGCTTTCTTGCTCGCCGTTTCTCTCCTGTTGGTCCTACGCTCTTTTCGCTGCGTTTTCTGAGTTCCTGGGGGTCCAATTAGTCAAAATAGGGTCATTTAAATCGAATCTGAGACCAAAAGTTTTTTGCCCAAAAAAAAAGTAAGGCTAACCCCTTTGTGTTTTTGGCGAAAATTTTCGCGATTTTGAAAAGTGCTGGAATCAATTCTTTCGCGCACTATATCGACGTAATTTTGCGAGAGAAATCGATTGGGCGCAGTCGGAATACGCTGCGAGCGGTGGTTCAAAAGTTACAGCCAAAAAACCAGAACCTGAAATTTCGACATTTTTCATCAGGTGCTTTCTTGCTCGCCGTTTCTCTCCTGTTGGTCCTACGCTCTTTTCGCTGCGTTTTCTGAGTTCCTGGGGGTCCAATTAGTCAAAATAGGGTCATTTAAATCGAATCTGAGACCAAAAGTTTTTTGCCCAAAAAAAAAGTAAGGCTAACCCCTTTGTTATTTTGGCGAAAATTTTCGCGATTTTGAAAAGTGCTGGAATCAATTCTTTGGCGCACTATATCGACGTAATTTTGCGAGAGAAATGGATTGGGCGCAATTCCAATACGCTGCGATCAACGCATCGAAAGTTACAGCCAATAAACGAGATCCTGTGTTTTCGACATTTTTCAGCAGGTGCTTTTTTGCTCGCCGTTTCTCTCCTGTTGATCCTAGGCTATTTTCGCTGCGTTTTCTGAGTTCCCGGGGGTCCTATTAGTCAAAAAAGGGTCATTTAAATCGAATCTGAGACCAAAAGTTTTTTGCCCAAAAAAAAAGTAAGGCTAACCCCTTTGTGTTTTTGGCGAAAATTATCGCGATTTTGAAAAGTGCTGGAATCAATTCTTTGGCGCACTATATCGACGTAATTTTGCGAGAGAAATGGATTGGGCGCAATTCCAATACGCTGCGATCAACGCATCGAAAGTTACAGCCAATAAACGAGATCCTGTGTTTTCGACATTTTTCAGCAGGTGCTTTTTTGCTCGCCGTTTCTCTCCTGTTGATCCTAGGCTATTTTCGCTGCGTTTTCTGAGTTCCTGAGGGTTCAATTAGTCAAAAAAGGGTCATTTAAATCGAATCTGAGACCAAAAGTTTTTTGCCCAAAAAAAAAGTAAGGCTAACCCCTTTGTGATTTTGGCGAAAATTTTCGCGATTTTGAAAAGTGCTGGAATCAATTCTTTGGCGCACTATATCGACGTAATTTTGCGAGAGAAATGGATTGGGCGCAATTCCAATACGCTGCGATCAACGCATCGAAAGTTACAGCCAATAAACGAGATCCTGTGTTTTCGACATTTTTCAGCAGGTGCTTTTTTGCTCGCCGTTTCTCTCCTGTTAGTCCTACGCTCTTTTCGCTGCGTTTTCTGAGTTCCTGAGGGTCCAATTAGTCAAAAAAGGGTCATTTAAATCGAATCTGAGACCAAAAGTTTTTTGCCCAAAAAAAAAGTAAGGCTAACCCCTTTGTGTTTTTGGTGAAAATTTTCGCGATTTTGAAAAGTGCTGGAATCAATTCTTTGGCGCACTATATCGACGTAATTTTGCGAGAGAAATCGATTGGGCGCAGTCGGAATACGCTGCGAGCGGTGGTTCAAAAGTTACAGCCAAAAAACCAGAACCTGAAATTTCGACATTTTTCATCAGGTGCTTTCTTGCTCGCCGTTTCTCTCCTGTTGGTCCTACGCTCTTTTCGCTGCGTTTTCTGAGTTCCTGGGCGTCCAATTAGTCAAAAAAGGGTCATGTAAATCGAATCTGAGACCAAAAGTTTTTTTCCCAAAAAAAAAGTAAGGCTAACCCCTTTGTGTTTTTGGCGAAAATTTTCGCGATTTTGAAAAGTGCTGGAATCAATTCTTTGGCGCACTATATCTACGTAATTTTGCGAGAAAAATCGATTGGGCGCAGTTGGAATACGCTGCGAGCGGAGGGTCAAAAGTTACAGCCAAAAAACCAGAACCTGAATTTTCGACATTTTTCAGCAGGTGCTTTTTTTCCACGCCGTTTCTCTCCTGTTGGTCCTACGCTCTTTTCGCTACGTTTTCTGAGTTTCTGAGGGTCCAATTGGTCAGATCAGGGTCATTCAAATCGAATCTGAGACCAAAAGTTTTTTGCCCAAAAAAAAAGTAAGGCTAACCCCTTTGTGTTTTTGGCGAAAATTTTCGCGATTTTGAAAAGTGCTGGAATCAATTCTTTGGCGCACTATATCGACGTAATTTTGCGAGAGAAATCGATTGGGCGCAATTCCAATTCGCTGCGATCAACGCATCAAAAGTTACAGCCAAAAAACGAGATTCTGTTTTTTCGAAATTTTTTAGCAGGTGCTTTCTACTTTGTAATTTCTATTCTGTTGATACCACGCTCTTGTCGCTGCGTTTTCTGAGGTTCAACAGGTGTGAAAGAAAAATCCCAAACTCGTAGGGACTAGTTCCAGTTCCAGTTTATTCAATCTAGTACAAGTGTTCGGGTGTCAGTGTATACTACTTTACCAAGTTTCCAAATAGTATAAATCTATTATGTTACACTAGTACATTATACTCATGATTTTATAATAATAATTACTATAATAATAATCTCATAGATATAATTAGTATGTTATTTCTATATAGAACAGATACTGCGATGTATATTTCATCGAGCAGAATATGAACAACGTTGTATCAAATAGTCATTAATGTTGTTTTTAAGCGCAGTTTGGGTTTCAGTCTGAGCACCTACAATGCTAAAAGCTACAATGGACCTCCGCAGGATTCGAGATGTGTAATTTTGTATTACTATCATACCTAACATTGAGTAAATTGAATAACACCTACTGGAATTTCTCCGTAATTTTTTCGCATCTTCTCAGGTATTGGTCCCACGACGCTCCAAATACCTTTTTGTAATACTAGAGTTCCAATAAGTCTGGAAAGGGATCGTTCGAATTGATTCCATGAAGAAAAATTATCCGCTCGAAAAAAAGGAAGGTAGACCTCGTCAGTTTTTTTCTATCCGTTGTTTGTGAATTTTGGGCAGTGCTGAAATTAATCTCTTCATACGGTACATCGACGTAGTTTACTGAGAGAAGTCGATTCGACGCAGTTGCAATACGCTGCGAGGAACGCACCAGAAGTAGCGGACAACAAATAGAAGATTCCGTTAGTAGTTCCTCTGCTGCTGATTCTACGCTCTTTTTTGTGCGATTTTTGCGTTCCTGCGGGTCCAATTAGTGTAACGGTCATACTAATCGAATCTGAGACTAATATCTTTCGGTCAAAAAATGAAGAAAAAAGTAAGGTGATAGCTACTGAATTTGAGCTTGCGCGAAAAATGAATTAATATCATTTATTGTAAGCATAAGTTTATAAAAAAATATAATTACAATTGCTCTCAAATATCTATCATCTAAATTGCTATCAAATATATAAATGTGTTTCGCTCGCCATTCCGAAATCCCCGTTCTCCTCGGCTTCCTCGTCCTCCTCCTCGTCCACCTCGATCACCCGCAACCACCCCTAACCACCTCCGACCACCGCCAACCACCGCCAACCTCCTCCAACGACCACCGCTAACCACCTCGGGTGATACCTTGAATATCAATAAATATTTTCAGTATTCGAACACGTCAAAAATATTATTAAATTTTCGTTGGTTGTAACAGTCAATGATGCCAAGATTCAATTCATGAAATGTAGCTTTTATTACGACGTTTTGGCAGGACCCCGCTTGCCATCATCAGGTTTCTTAAAAAAATACTGATTGGTGTTGATGTTGTTGCTTGTTGATAAGATGATGTGTGATCCTTGTGGAGGCATTTTGGATGTGACATCCGTATGTGGATCCAATTCAATTATAGATGATGTTTGAAGTTCGTGACTGTGTTTTTGTGACCTGCGATGACTGCCCAAAAAATTCTGGTATTTGTTTCACAGTATACAGAATGAACACTGTCTTTGTGAATGTGCTACAAATGACGTTTAAACGTGCGCGTAAGTATAACGTATTGTGATTTTATGACAATAAATTTCGTCAAAAAATACCGCAGAACTATCAGCTAAATACTGACAGATTTGAAACACTACGCATAGCAATTTTAGCTCTAATTGAACGACGTTATCGTCATGTATTCCTATGTATACTATGCCAACCACTCACCAATATCAATATCTTGATCCTGGTCGTTCGGCTTTTTTTCCGATTCAAAATGTTATCTGAAGCATGCATATTGTTTTGATAGTACAAAACATGACGTTTTTAATTATCAAACTTGTCAACTTGAAAGTTACTCCGGAAGGTCAAAAGTCACCAGGTCAAGGACCTGGACAGCCAGAACTACGGAGCGCTCATCCTGGAAGTCGAGTTTCACCAGGTAGCGGACCTGGAGCGTATAAACTACGGAACGCTTGTCCTGGAAGTCAAGTTTCACCAGGTAGCGGACCTGGAGCGTAGAAACTACGGATCGCTTGTCCTGGAACTCGAGTTGCACCAGGAAGCGGATCCGAAGCGCAGGATCCAGGAGGTAGAGAACCCGGTACTCGAAATCTGCGGAGCGCGATTCTCAGACGACCGCTCTACCGCGCGGTTGTTTCCAGACTGAGGAATTTGGCTAGCTGATTACTACAGATCGATGACGACAAGAGAAAAAAAATTTTGGGTGACGTCACTTTCTGAACATCCGACATCCAAACTTTCGTTTCGAACTTCAATACTATGTATGATATGATATGATGTATAATGATTTTAGTTTTACATATCAGACAAGAAATACGCACTTTACCTTTCTTACCGATTTTAGACTCAAGCGGCTAGGCCCTAGGATGGTCAGCCGTTGACTAAAGATATATTCTTGAGTTAACGGGTCAGCTAATAACGCTGCCGTTCTGCGACAGTCGGATGATAAAAATTTTTGCTCGTACGTTTCAAATGCGTGTTAAAATACACTCGTAGTTTGAAAAAGCTTCGTTCTTTCTCTCCCTGTCACAAAAAAAGAAACAAAATGCTACAAGTCACCTTTTCAGATCTTCAAATCAGGATACTGCATTAAATACTGTCTCATATACGGAGCATCCATTTCATCTCGATCGAAATTAGCGCATCCGTGATGTATTACAGTTACTCTGAATTTTTTTCCATACAAACACTTTCCGAAAAACAATTCTGCTTCTCTACCCAATGTAGATACTTCACTTGCGATTAGCTAAAACAGCGTTTCGATTCTGTGCCTACGAAAATTCAAGATCGACAGAGCAAATGAAAAGTTCTTAGAATAATTATGAATATTAATGTCACGTACTACTACATCGAGCACGTGTTGAATAGAATCCCGTTCCGAAATGAATAATTCTTCTATTTTCATCTTATAGCCGTATTATTGTAGATAATCTAGTTTGTCTCCTGGAAAATTATAAAATTTATAGCATGCATCATGTATTAATCGTAAATGGATCACATATATTAATATCGTGCATGGACCGCATATACATATATACTTTTTGGTCTCTGCATCATTATCACATCTGATCAATTATTATATATGATCTATGTATACATTCTTCTCTCTGGTACCGATACTTTATTTAAATCACTGTTTCGCGAGAGGAATCCGATGCAGACAGTCTCGACTCGTTGTGAACTACGAATCAAAACTCACGATCGAAAAACATTATATGTGCAATGGGTATTCACAGAGGTGAGGAAGACAAATCACAACAAGCTGCGAAATCAGTATTAACATGGAAAACAAACAGAAGTGCCGAATAATGATTGAACATCACATACATCTGATCATTATATAAGGCAAAAATGTGCAATATAAATGACCTCAAGCAGAATATATACAATGTTATACGAGATAGTTATTATTGTAGTTTTTAAGTATAGTTTATGTTCCGGCTTGCGTGCAGGTGTAATGTATGTACTTCTGCAAAAAATGATGTGTATAATACTGTATTGTTACTATTCGATGTAGTCCAGGAATAAATAATGGAACAAAAACTTTTTGCACTTTTTGGGGTACAACGAGTCTGGAGGGGGTCATTTAAATCGGTTCTGACCCAAAAAATTTTCGCTCCAAAATCGTAGGAAAAAGCAGGCTTACCCCTCTACATTTTTTCAGATGAAATTTGACCGATATTGAATGGTGGAATTACTTCTCCGATACAATATTTCTCCGCAACTTTAAATGGGGAATCGGTTTAGCGCAGTCCTGAGTCGCTTACAATCAATTAATAAATAAATTTCCTCGTATACTCGTCGTTATTTTCTTCGCTGTTATTCCTAAGCCATTTCAATGCTTTTCTTGCAATCCTTGGTAATCTCTTTGCTGCTGGTCGTTTGCTCTGTTAGATGACTTTTTTGTGTTCCTGGGGATCCTATTAGTCGAGAAAGGGTCGTACGAATCGATTCTGACGGAAAATTTTTGCTAAAAAAAAGTGATAATAATAATAATAATAATTCTTTATTTATCACAATTTCGTTTGCAATTATTGAAAGTAAAGAGCAAGCAGGGGTTTGGCAGTGGTAGTAGAAACAGCCGCATTTGCACGATGGACAAGGGAAACTGCCGAAAACCTTGTCCAGGTGTAGCCGGACCCGAGTCCAAAGCACCGACCAGGAAAGCGGTGCGGTGCCTAAACGGCGTGACCCGTCTTACATTTTTGCAACTGCCGTTCGGGACCTAATTGATAGTCTATTATAGAATCTTGGTGATCGGTCAATTAAGTAAACGTATTTTTAGTTAACGTTTCGACCCGGATATGGGCCCTCCTCAGAACGATTTATTTATTTAACTGTCAAGAACAACAAAAAATTTTTTTTAAAATAATACTAGAAGTACAATCAGACATTAAATATTGTAGGTGTAATACTCTTAGGGCTATTATATATTATTGGTTAGTAAGAACAATTTGATTAATTGAAAAAAGAAAGGCTTAAAGTGTTATTTACCTTTTTTTATAAGTAAGTGGACTAAGATGTAGTCGAATTCACAATTTACAATTGGTGGAGACAATGTTCTTTGAGTGACGGTAGTCAGTGTCAATCTTCTAGTTATTTTACATGTAGGAGTTAATAGTTGGAAGTCACTAATTAAAAAGCTTAAAGAACTATGTTTCTTCACAGTCAATATGTCATTGTGTTAAAAGGTTTTTAAAGAAGGTCTTTTTAGCAGTAAAATTAATTTGCAAAGTGTCCAAGAAATGGAGGTAGGCTCTTTATGACTACGTTCCACATGTCTAACAAAAATTATTGTTGGTTGAACCGATTGGGTCAACAGGTGAATAACGACTGATGGGAGAAACAAATATGATCCAGAGTGAAGGTGAACCTAATATAAACAATTATACAGAAAAACAAAAAATATATTGTGAAAAAAATTATGTAGAAAAACTGTGTTATGGGGACAAAAATTTTGTGTATCTAGTTAAGGTTAAACAATATTTGTTGTGTGGGCGGAGATTAGAGGTTTGTAAATATTACTTAAATGTTCAACATCTTGTCTAAGATTAACGGAATTGGTGTGACCTACAATGTTGCACATTTCTAGTAATAGTCTTTTATAATAATTGGGTTCTTCACAAAGGATGTTTGTATTGTCCTAGTTAAAAGTATGTTGTTTATTGATACTATGTTTTGTTAGAGCGGTGTGACGTTCTTCAATCTCATGTACATTGCGTTGATGTTCTTTGATTCTGGTGTTAAGGTGGCGGCCAGTTTGTCCGATATAAACTTGGTTGCAATCATTGCAAGGTATTTTATACACAACATTGGATCGTTTGCCAATGGGGATCTTATCTTTTCCCGTGTCAAAAACTAATTGTAAATCTTTTGAATTTTTTCCAACAAACTTGACATTATGTTTGGAAAATAGACGGTTCAAAGACTCAAAGAGACCAGATACATATGGGATGGGAATATATGTAGTAGCAGGTCTATTGTTATCGTCTGCGGGAGCAGAGTCAATATTATTGTCAGGTAAGTTGTTGATGTAGGTGCGTCTCTTATTAATATGTTTGTGTAATAGGCCATGAGGATAATCATTCCATCTTAGTATATTGTATATGAGCGACAGATTTTTTTCCTGGAACTCTGTACTAGAAAGTTTGATGGCTCGGTCAACTACCGTCTATTGAACCGTCTATTTTCCAAACATAATGTCAAGTTTGTTGGAAAAAATTCAAAAGATTTACAATTAGTTTTTGACACGGGAAAAGATAAGATCCCCATTGGCAAACGATCCAATGTTGTGTATAAAATACCTTGCAATGATTGCAACCAATTCCGTTAATCTTAGACAAGATGTTGAACATTTAAGTAATATTTACAAACCTCTAATCTCCGCCCACACAACAAATATTGTTTAACCTTAACTAGATACACAAAATTTTTGTCCCCATAACACAGTTTTTCTACATAATTTTTTTCACAATATATTTTTTGTTTTTCTGTATAATTGTTTATATTAGGTTCACCTTCACTCTGGATCATATTTGTTTCTCCCATCAGTCGTTATTCACCTGTTGACCCAATCGGTTCAACCAACAATAATTTTTGTTAGACATGTGGAACGTAGTCATAAAGAGCCTACCTCCATTTCTTGGACACTTTGCAAATTAATTTTACTGCTAAAAAGACCTTCTTTAAAAACCTTTTAACACAATGACATATTGACTGTGAAGAAACATAGTTCTTTAAGCTTTTTAATTAGTGACTTCCAACTATTAACTCCTACATGTAAAATAACTAGAAGATTGACACTGACTACCGTCACTCAAAGAACATTGTCTCCACCAATTGTAAATTGTGAATTCGACTACATCTTAGTCCACTTACTTATAAAAAAAGGTAAATAACACTTTAAGCCTTTCTTTTTTCAATTAATCAAATTGTTCTTACTAACCAATAATATATAATAGCCCTAAGAGTATTACACCTACAATATTTAATGTCTGATTGTACTTCTAGTATTATTTTAAAAAAAATTTTTTGTTGTTCTTGACAGTTAAATAAATAAATCGTTCTGAGGAGGGCCCATATCCGGGTCGAAACGTTAACTAAAAATACGTTTACTTAATTGACCGATCACCAAGATTCTATAATAGATTATATACGAGGTCGAGAATTCTTATTCATCAACCTAATTGATAGGTCGGGGATTTAAAACCAAGTCCTCCCGCTCCGCAGTCACGAGTGCTAGCATCTGAGCTACTACGGTCGGTGAAAAAAAAAAAAAAAAAAGCTAATCTCTTTGGATTTTTTGGTGAAAATTTTGGCGATTTTCAATAATGCTGGAGTCATTATATCGACGTACGATGTCGACATGATTTTGCGAGAGGAATCGATTGCGCGTAGTCTACAATCGCTGCCAGTAACTTCCTCCAAATCGGAGCAAGATTTTATTGTTTTATATTCGACTTGCGAAACCTTTTTCCGTAAATTGGATTCTTAGGAATACGAGAACGGCAAATAGAACTTGGTAGGCTCGACAGCTGCGAAGACGCGACGGAATTTGTGAGAATGTTTCCGTGTTGCGGATGCTATGTTCCTGTACGTAGCGACTTCAGACTATGCGCAACAGATTCCTTTCGCGAAAACGAGCAGCAAGTCTCTATTTTAACACTGATTACCGAAAAATTGGCCGTTCGAACAGGTTCATCTTGCCTACAATAACTATCAATACGCTCTGAAATAACATGACTTTGTTGTTTAGTCATTTATGTATAACAATCTGAAAATTATATAATGGAACCACACAACTTATCGTTGGTTCACAAAGTTTTTTACATTCCATTCGATTATAGTTAAGAGTTGTTCAATTTTTAGTCTGCTGTTTCTGGAATTGGGTATTATATCTGCGTTGTAACTCTTCCTCCATTGCCTCAATCTGTTCCCTACTTTGTTCTTGCGTCATTTGTTCCATTAACTCATGATTGTATGTTGAATGCAGCATCAGGGCCAAGACACCAGCTCGCGTAGCCATGTTAGAACGGATTTGTCTCTCTTGCTCCACCAATTCGTCTATTTTCAACCACTCTCTCACTCGTTCCATGTCTATTTCAGCACGTCTCAGTTTCTCCCATACATAGTGCTTGAGGCAACTCTTTTTTGGTGCACGACAAAATTCACCAGTAGTGTCGAACACATTTGTGACTAATGGGCAACCACATACGTCAGTTTCGCTTATTTTCGGGTCCTTGCAGTGTTCGGGACATAAGACCCGCAATCGTTTGCAATATGTTCGATTGATAGGATTGTAAAAGTCGCAAAACATCACTTGACCCTCAATACGTGTTTTGAACATTGATCCGAATGATGCTTGAGATTCATACTGAAACAAGTACATGAATATTTTAGAAAAATAAATGTAGACTCTAACTGAACTGTTACTAACCCAGTAACATCTAGTTTGGTTATTTGGGGTTCATATTACACATTACACTAAGAAATTTTCAAGGTCGTTGAAAAATATTATTAATGTCATAATTCAAATATTTTGTAGGACTGTAAAAACAATTTTGTTTATGACAAATCCTTAGACTTTTATGGTATTTAACCACGTAAAGTGACATGTAACTAATTATCTCCATATCTAAACTCATTCTGACATGAAAAATTGTTTAACTGGCTTAATAAGAAAATTATTGTTCAACAATTCATATAAGGCACTCCGAGTCATCATAAAATCTTTCAAGCGTATGGAATCACAGTAAATTTCCACAAAAAGTAAGCAATTACCTTGTTAAAACATTTTTCCATGTGTTTAATGGCAGTGCGAGAATGGATTTCGTGTCCACATGTAATACAGTACATGCTCATTTCCGTATCATCCAAATCGTCAACTTCAGTTTTTGGATCAATAGTAGCTTGTTTAGCCCTTTCCAAAATACGATCAAGTTCCGAATGTCGCTTGTCCAATTCTTGCAGGATCCTTCTAACATCATTTTGCTGTTTCCTAACCGTCTCTAATGCTCGCCTATTATTTTGTTCAGCAACACAGGATGTTAATGACCATTCTTGAATTCTCTGCGGTAGTACCTGGTATATTCTATTCGTAGCCAATTTCATTCCGCACTCATCTGAACAATACTTGCTACCGGGTCGAGATTGTTTTGTGCATGCGGGACCGTAACATTGCCGTGGCTGATCCAAATGCTCAGCTCTTTCGTTGCTGGAGTCCCTTCTCCTTTTTCTACCTGGTTTTGAACCTTTATTATATCCTTTCAAGGGTTTGGGTGGTGCACCGAGTACTCTGCACGTTCTCTGGATACATCTCAACTTCAACCTGATAGAAGGACCAAATTTTTTCAAGTGTCTACAAGCATCACATTTGCCGCAGTTTTCTGAGCGTAGACAGCCCGAGCATTCGCCACAACGTTTTGAAGATTTCTTCACAATAGTAGGATCCCAAGGAGCGTCGTATTCGTATCGAATAGCCCTTTCTTTCTCTTTATACTTCTTGTATTTATGATCATCTTGTTCAGATCTACGGGGTTTATAACGTGTTATAAGTGTCGAGTCCTCTTCCCGGCAGCGCTGGAATAGAAATGAAATGACAAGATTTGTTTTTAATTACAGAGAAGAATAAGATCAAGTATATATTCACTTAAAATTTCTAATTTAATTTTTGTTTTGTGAAATGATCTGTTTTTTTTGTATTAAACTGCTCACTGCCTCAATATGCTGTCTAAAAAAAGATTGAATATCTCAATCTTTACACAACATATTCTCTGAGAAATATTCATATTATACTTACAACACAGAAAAACTGCTTGATATGTTTCGCTTCTTTTTCTGTAATATTGATACAATCACCATGGTACCATTCCTCGCAAGCGTCACATCCACTATAATTAATTGTATAATCTTGGTTACAAAATGTCTAATAAAAAGTGACATGATTAAGAATTATTCTATTCGTGGCAGTGACATCTGCTAGATAAGTTGATCCATTAAAAATAGTTCGGTTTGCTGCTGTAGGGATGAAATAGTAAAATGTATCAAAATCGTTAAGTGCAAATCTATCATTTAAAGGAAATCTACTTCTCATAATCCGTGATTTAAGCAGTAACTGATTCAGAAATTTGAATTCGGGTACTTTAGATGTTAACTATAGATGTTTTGAAGGGACAAGAAATAATTGAAGACAATTGAGGTCACTCACAGTGACTACATTATCGGCAACTTACATCTCGTTATTAATGTACTCAAAGAATAAGAATTAAAACTCACATCATGAAACGCGAGCTATCCGAGCTACGACAAATGCAATAAGCTTGACCATCTTGCTTTAGTAACGTTGCAATTTTACTCTTCCTTTCTGGTAACATAAATTGCTTTGCAATCTCTTCTTTCTGTATAAAACAAAACATTTGTACAGATATATATATATATATATATGAGTACAGTAATTCATGATGGTCAATGTCAGTGGTGTGTCCATTTTTTAAATGATTACAGAGAATACTAAAGCACATAAAACCGTTTCAGGATTGTTGGCTTCGTAATTCAAAATTGTAATTTCTGTCTGAAGCGAACAATCAGAAACAAAAGATGAGCGTGAAACATCCATCATTCTTTTTCAAGTATTTTCAAGTATCTGTCTAATAGTATAATGTGCACTTACATGATGCTTACGTTGAAAGATAATTAAATCATAAAGTAACTATTTAAATTATTTACACAAAATACCTAATATAATGACAGCCTTGATAGTTCCACTGTGGATACTACATTCAATATCGGAGTTCAAATTCAATCAATCTCAACTGGATCATTGAAATGTTATCACACATAATTTAGTATCTCAGTATTTGTTTTCTGAGCATCTTGACAATACACCGCTAACAAAATATTCGAAACAATGTAATAAACGAATATTCTTTGGATTTTAAGTAATGAAATAAAGTTACATATGACAGTTGAAGACGCGTGGTTATGTGAAAAAGGTAAATGGTAAAAAAATGTTATCGCATATATTTAGTGTGATGTATCGTCAGAGAGTTCTGATAGTCCAAAACTCAAAGGTAATAATGCAGTACACGAACTGCAACTTTATATCGAATAGTTAAAACACAGTACTAAATTTCAGTGACAAATAAATAGTACGAGCTGGAAGCAGCGGATAGTCTACTTACCGAAAGACCGTGTCTCTTATCGCCCATGATTAGGCGTGTATTCTGATAACGATTATAGTCCAATTACACTACAATCCAAAGATTCAACCTGCGTCTCTAAAGAGTCAGTTATGAAAAGTAGAGACACAATTATTATTCCATCGTTTTCTCAGAGATCGCCACTTTATACAGCCGCAGCTGCCATCTTGAATTACCTCTACCATACCCACAATGCAGTGCGCGTACCATGTACGCGCCCTTGCTTTTAAACGTAGTTTCGAAAGTGAACTCTGTTGTAACAGAGAAGAGTCCAACAAATGAATCGGTTGATAATTAATAAGTATAAGATAAGCTCAGCGTTATTACTAGGTTTTACCCTCAAGGGTTCACTTTTTTCTGATTTAGAGTTCCGGTACTAAACCTAGAATTAAATGTGTAGGTCGATAATGTTGTAGCATAGTCGGGTAATTTGAAATAATCGTTGAAAGCATAGAAACTGTATAGTGTAAATTATTGATTTACCCCAGATCTTTTTGTACCTTTATGCCATGCATGTATTCAATTTTTTCAATAGGAGCTAGCTCCGGGTTTCAATAGCGAAATTCAAAAAAAGTCGCGTATTTGAATGTACCGCAATTTTACTACAATAACTTAATCATTTTAATCAAGAATCATCGAATTCCACATTACTTACCACTTTTTTTTCTTTTAACCACAATAATGTGTACAATTTAACTTGAATTTGTGTATGTATGTGCAGATATTGCACAAAAGATATATTAGTTTCATTATCGAAATCATGTATATGCTGCAAGTAATTTTTTCAATTGTTTCCTTTATTGTCTCTATTTTACAAAAACAAAGAAGCAATACTAAAATATTGCTTGGCTGGGAATAACAAGTTTTTTTGGTGGAAATATGCTAACTGCGTTTATACTATGTATATGTGTGTGTGGGTGTGGGGATTAAAAATAGTGTTATCCTTCTGCAGTTAATTTTTTGAAAAAATAACCGTCTGCCAATGCATCACTTCATCGGTGGTTTCAGTTAAAATATTCAGCGAAAACCCGAAATCTGTACGCTTATATATCATTATTCATAAGTTAACAGCACATCACAAAATAAAAAGCTTTTTATCGACGCATAAAAAATAATGAATAGCAAATTAATAACTTGAGCAAATTAAGCCTTCTACAAGCTACTTAGTGGCATCTGTTAATATTATACGATATTATACCGTGCCACCTATCACCATTTTGATAATAAATTATTATTTTCGTATTCTAAAATTGAAAAGATTTAGATTGTGAACAGCAATATTATTAGAGTTAAATATATTTTTTGCGCATCCAGGCTTAATATCACATAGCTTTTAACAAAAGTTCTGAATCCAGATGAAAGGATGAATTAAATTTGCAAATGAAGACTGTTCTTTGAGCAGTGAACCGGTGATCTACGTTTTCTTCTCGGTTGTCCTTCTTTTGTCTTGTTTTCATACATATTATATTCTTTGGTATTCGATAATTTCCTTTCCGTTGCACATCGATATACTTTCCAGCAGATATAAACTAGAACAGTATAAACGCAGTTCTTATCGCAATACATTATATTTATTCCAAATCATCACAATTTTTACCTTTTTGCTACTTTATCATTACCACACAATGATGTTGATCTCAAATGTCATAACAACTTAAAGTGAATTAAAAATGACAAAGATTATTTAAGAAATATCATTTACTGAATATGTAAAGAAATAAAATTATGCATACAAAAGAAAAAGAAAAGGAATGTAGATTATTTCGTAACATCTCAAGTCATGAACGATGTTACAGGTTGGAGTTACGAATATTAAAAATACTTGGGTGCTATTATTTGAGACAATGCTAAAAAAAAACAAGAAAAAAAAGTTTCCCCCCTAGGTTCCATTACTGTCAACATCGAAAACATACCTTCAGTTTTATTTTCATGTATATAACGATTTACGAATTATGCATTACATTAACATATTTCCACTTGTGATATGCTGTTTTAGTATTATGACAATTATACTATAGTTTTAGGTGCAAGTAGATTAAAACAAAACGCGTGCCAAAAGAGAGAAAAAAAAAATAAAGAACAACAATATATCACAGTATCCCATATTACCTTAAATAAAACTTGTATGTATTGCGATAGAATAGCATAAAGGTAAAACGGCGACTTAGTTCAGTTTTGTCTTCTTTTCATAGTGTGTTCGCATACAGGAGGACATATTTTCTTGCAGTATTACATTTTTCATTTCTTGGTCATAATTTATTATTATTATTTTCCAGTTTCTTGTATTCATATAAGCTTATTTTGAATCTGAGGTTACGATATATTAATAACAAAGTAATGACGGTGAAGGCATCATATATTTTGTACACATATCAGCCATTTGGTTGTCAATTTTACAAATTCTTAATAAATATCTGTACGTGAAACGTTTTAATTCATACACGTTACCAAAGAGAGGCTTTCACTTTTTTGCGCAGTGATTAATCAGTTAAGCAACAGTCATGGTTCACTATCGATTAACATAATGGTTTTAGTTTCGAGGAAAAATTTAATCATAAATAATACAAGGAATTGATGCTGCTGGTTGAGAAAATATGGATAAGTGCAAGGACGGCGAAAGCTTAAGTGAACAGGTATGCGGGACATACGTAAGATAGAATATACATGTATATATACATATGCTGTATCAACTCGACCAGGTTCTGACCTCATATTTTTGTGTTATTCCGAAATTTTTCTGGGTGTAGTAGGACATGAGTAACATGTGAATTAATTTTTTTTACATTTTTCTGAGAATGTAGAAAGTCGGGAATATCTGACAAAAATACCAAAAATGCTGCCCTTTTCACGATTTTCGACAGTCATTGTATATGCAGGAACGTGGCTCGTAGGGAATTTTACAGAAAATTGTTAAAAACTAAAATTAGATTTTATAAAGGTCTTACAACCCCCACGAAAAATTTCGAACTAAACAAAGAGAATGGGAAGGTTTGAACGTGATAAAATTCTTTAAGACAGGTAGATAAATAACAAAAAAGAAATTTTCCAATTTATTTAGCAGAAGCATCCGCAAACTATCATTTGAATAATCACGTTTCGTCTTAAACAGTGTACTTCAAACCAATTCTGCATTCCCTCTATCCACGTAGAGATGTTTTTTTTTTTCATTTAATTCATTTTCCTTTGGGGTTTATTGATGTCACCAATATTGTAAAAGGAAACAACTAGATGGTGTGTAAATAATCGTATTAGAAAACATTGCCGTACGGGCCAATGTTTGTTGCAAATAGGTGAAAAACTTTACAACTATTAATTGAACAAAAATTAACATCTTGGACTATATATTTATGAACGAAACTTCAACCTTCAAGATGATGCTTTAGTGCGTGCCATGTGATTAGCGATAAATATTTTATGCAGGTTCGATGACATGGTTCAATTTGTCCTATTTTTTGTTGTCAGATTTAATGATCATCCTCGCTTGCCTTGTATTGACAAAATCTTTTATACGAACCAATATCGCATAGAGAATGATTTATATCACGTGGCGTAAGCTTTGGCAGCTTCGGTTCCTTATTAAGTAGCCAACATTATAAATAAAATTTGTATCATAAGATTGAGACTATCCTCTGTTTGGTACTGATATATTTAAAGGGGTTGACAAGCAATCTTAACAATTAGTCAATTTAGTGTTTGGGTAGCATGGAGCCTGCTCTTCCGCTAATCAACTGAATGCCCGCTCCGAAACTCTCGAGGCACATAAGCTAACATTTCGTTTAGTTTAATATGTGTGAAATAAATTGTTGACCCATGTAGATATTGTACCAAGAAAACAGAATGTTCTCTTTTCAGAACATTGAGAAAAAAAAAATTGACTTGAAATGGCTGTTAGGTTTACTTGATATTTTTAGTAAACATAAATATATTAAAGTAGAAAAGTAATACGTGACAGTTTTCCTATTATTATGTTAAATGTGGAGTACAGTTAATGTAGTACCATTGATTATATAAATTGATAATATATGAAGAATCCTTCGGAGTATGTTAATTTTAAAATAAGCTGCGATATAAATTTTCATCCGCGTCTATGTCACGTATTACTTTTCATCATACATACGTACATAGATATATACATATAAGGGTGTGTCATTTTAGGGCGATATATTTTTTTTTTTTTGGCTTATCACCCGAAAAGTCTTTAGTTCGCATCTAAAAACAAATCCTCGCGCAAGGGGAGCGCTGTCAAAAATATTTAGAGGTAGCTCAACGGCATTGAAGTTCTCCCATTTGATTAACATGGGAAAATTTTTTTTTTCACTATTATTGGTTCTCCCGAGTCTGATTAAATCATACGGTATTTTCCTTATAGGGTTTCATAGGAAATCGAATTCTCTACAAAAAACGTCTCTTGATTTTTGTCTGTAAAATCAACGGCTTACGAGTAATTGATGTGCAAACCTAATTTTCTACGAAAATATGTATATTAGAGTTGTTGTCAAATAATGATTTTATAAATATAACTAATTTTTCGATAACTTTTTATGAAGAAACGTCGATAAGAATAAATGTTGTCGTAGGTTTGATGAATAACAAACTTCGGCTGTTAGATTATTATTTATTCGGCGTCATCATGCGATTTGCACAGCAATTACTCGTAAGCCGTTGATTTTACAGATAAAAGTCAAGAGACGTTTTTTGTAGAAAATTAGATTTCCTGTAAAACCCTATAGGGAAAATACCATACAATTTTATCACACTTGGGAGAACCAATAATAGTGAAAAAAAAATGTTTCCCATGTTAATCAAATGGGAAAACTTCAATGCCGTTGAGCCTACCTCTAAATATTTTTTGACAGCGCTCCCCTTGCGCGAGGATTTGTTTTTAGATGCGAACTACAGACTTTTCAGGTGATAAGCCAAAAAAAAAAAAAAATATCGCCCTAAAATGACACACCCTAATACATATATAGGTATTACTTTACGTATATATACATAGACATATATGTATATATGTATGACACCTGTTAAGGGACTTTGGCAACAAAATCGTTTCATTTGTATCTTTTTTTAAAACTTTTTTCTTTTTTTCTTTTTTTTTTTTTTATAGCTAGGCGGCGCAGCCTCCTGTCATACATTCTCACACACTCACTCTCACAATTCGTATTTTTCGTATTTATTCATATTTTCTTTTTCGTTCAGTTTAATAATAAAATAATAATTAAAAAGACTGACATATTGCTGACACATGACAATCCCATGAATAATAATTAATAGTAGCTATTTTATATATACATTACAGAAATTTTGTATACTCAGTAACAAATTGTACAATAATACAAGGCTACACTGAGATCGTCAGACCGTTTTAACACAACCAATGCTGGCACGCTTTGGCATATACAGGGTCGTTTGTTTTTGTTCTCTTTCAACTTGTTTTTTTTTTCGTACTTTTGAAGAGAGACATCTCGAAGTTGAATTAGACGAAAAATAAGTCAAATAAATAATCAATATTAGAGAAGGAAAGAAAAAAAAACCTGTGACGTATATCATATTAACATTACACCTGAGATGTCGATTGCAAGTCCGATTATGTTCTAGCATGTTTGGAAAATCCCTGTACATCCAGAAATGATGAGTGGTAAATCTTATTTACATTATTTATACACGTGAAACGAAAAGTATATATCTCCGAGTTCGAGCAAACTTGTTAACCATAACTTGAAATTGATGGAATTCTAACGAAATAAACACAGAAGAAAGTTAGTTATAGTTTGTTCTAAACAAAGTACACGACGTGGTAATGCTGCTTCAAAATAATCCCAAACAAATTTCAAAATACTGTTATATATTTCAGCTAAATATAAGGATATTTTATTTAAAAATGGTATATATCGCAATTATATCCACATATGCATGTATACTGGAAGGTGTTTCTTGTTAAGAAGTTAAAGTTATAGTATCACTCTGTTTTATAAGACGTGTGTATTATGTATTGACGTTTGTTATTACTATTATTATTATTATATACAACTATATCCTTGTATCGCATTTATTTCAAATAAGCAAATATTCTATCAATTTTGACAACTTTGATTATATTTAATACATGCAATGAAACCGTAGAAAAATTAAATGTATATGAAAACAAAAAAATTAAAAAAAAAAAAAAAAAAATTGACGAAAAAAAAAACAGTTAACCGCAGTAAAATTTTTAAAACAAATTTATGGTTACAATATTGTAAGTACGTTCTGGGCATGATTTACCAAAGTATTACCATGTTATACCTTAACTGTGCCAGCCACGATACAAAATATACGGCCCAAGATATTTTTCAAGTATTTATGCACTATATTTTACAAACCTTTTGTATAATATTTGTGTATGTGTGTATAGTCATCAACTGACGGCACCTTATTAAATGAGTCTAATAGCTCGCGGTGCGACAAAGGACAGGAATTTTTACAACAGTTGTTACGAATCAGATTATGGAAACTTGAAGAATACCATTATAAAGATGAACTTTGGTGACGGGATTATCAAATACTGTGCAAATTAGGGTATTACTTCAATGTAGAATACACGAATGATTAATAATATCGTAGGTATTAGAAAAGTTCAATGAATTTGAACTTTGCATGAAGTGATATAATAAAAGAAACGAATTTTTTTTCACATCTTGATTACCTGCATTGTTAGACTCCAATGATGTTTTCTGATATCAAACAATTGGATTAGAATACCGCAAATTATGACTTAAACTTTCACCCCCTTTACTTCAAATTGTTTACTCTGTACACATAGGTGTTGGCTTTGATTGTATAAACTGGTTACACTCGACATATTATACTAACAATAATCCGAAATCATTAAGGGACATGCTGTTCGTTGCGCCAAGAATCATAAAATTATATCATTATTCAATTTATAGAATCACATACCACCTAAATTTTTCAAAACGTGTACCACTCAAAGAAGTAAAGTGGATTGTGACTTATAATGAAGTACGAAAAATTTTAAATTACATCTTCTTTACGGATGTGAGTCTGATATGTGACAACTGCAAAATATCAATGAAACTTTAATTCGTATATATATACAATATATTTCTTTTAAATATATTTGCTTGACTAAGGCTACACCGCCAGCTTTGTACCGCTCTTGTGCTGTCGCGGAAAAGCCAGGAACGAAAAAAAATAACAAAGAATTTGTTTCTCCTCGTACTTGACTTTGAGATTTCAAAAGCGAGAAACCGGAAAAAAAAAAAAAAAAAAATTAAAAACGAAGTACAACAAAACGTTATCTATTTCAAATAATTAATAATGAATATTATTATTAATACTAAACAGACAATACATCATCATGCGCCCAGGTAAACCCATCTAAAGTAGTCTATATTTTCTTCCACTTCACTTTTTTATGAAGACATTCACATCACTCTCAAAATTATGTCATTTTTATTATTCATTTTCTTTTTTGTTGATTTTTTCTCTTATATTTTACTTTGTCTTACAAGGTTGCTGTTTGAATAAATTATACGAAATCTGTTTCAAAACATCACAACCAGTCAACACAATTAAATTATGATCACCAAGCTGTGGAATGATAAACATGGCGTAATTCACAGAATTAATTCAGCTAGTTGAAAACTTTCGCACATGTAGTTATTTCTGCAGCATGCGACCTATAGGATGAACGGCAATATTATACTACAGATCGAATATTCTAATAACTGTGACACAATATAAGAAAATCTAATACAAAGCACGCTATATGCAATAATTAACCGTTAGCAAAATATTTTTTCAAAGTGCTATAATGTATAAAGGCTACCGGTTGCTCGATAATACCGCGATGGAGTTGCACAATTTTCATTGCTTTTAAGCTCTTTATCCCAAAATTTACAGTGATATTAAACATTCGAAAAGAGAAAAAAAAATCTAATAATTCTGTGAGCCATGTCATCACTGCCTAGATATACGTTACAGACGGTAATGTAAATTTGAGATGTATCATGTAATTTGTCAATTTTAATTAAATGATAAATTTCGATGCATAAACTATGCCATAATTTATAATATGTCTGACGTAATCCAATACTTAGTAAAGATGTAAGGATCAAGTTTAAATTGATTGAATTCAAAATAAAACGAACCAGCGATTAGCAGATACATAGCAATTATATAACAGTATGTTATACTTAAACTCTTTTTCGAAGAACATGACCTGTATGTTTTTCAAGTGATGATATTACGGGATTTTTTTCTTTCGGACATGTTTGGTTTTGAAGAACAAAACCGTACGACAAACGTTAGATGCGTCAGATCTCTATTAGTAGCTGGAGGCAATCCGTTCTCAATGAAGTGTTTGTATCACAAAATATACCGGCATTTTTGAGATTTTCAATCGCATTATACAATTTTGTAATATAAAGTGTGCTGAAGCAATCTTGATGAGATAATGAGAGCCTTGAACTTCGCTATCCTGATATGTGTTGTGTTCTTAGTTAGAGACTGTTGTTAAATTGGAATATTATTACAAGCACGATGAATTTTATTATGTAACAGAAGTTAATCGGACGGTAATTAGTAGTGTGTAATAAATTATTTGTCCGACTTTCGAGAAAATACTAAATGTTTTTATCCGTTCTAGTTGAAGATCGGCAGATCGCATTAAGCAAGTAATATAGTAACCAAAAGTTCTTAATTAAAATCACAGATATAAAAGAATAATTATTTACATTTTTACATTTAATGTTATAAACACTGTTATGTCTTCTTAAGCGTTGCAGAACACTAATTTCGATTAAAATAATAATGTGTTTGAAAAATGTAACATATATTTAATAGCATACTGAAATTCCCCACATGTCAATTATGTATTGTTTTAGTATTGACTTGTTAACATTCTCATAGGCGAAGTTAAGTGTCCAAATAAAAATTTGAATACCGAATAAGTGTTTGTCTGTTTTCTTTGAAATCGTCTTGCTTCGCATAGAGAAGTAACACGAAAAAATTTTAGAAATACTCATACGAACCAGGATACATGCTGCAACTTTTACTCAACAGATTTATTTTGGCAATGATAAGTATATCCAGAACTTTGATATAGGTACGTATACGTATATATAGACATACATGCATATACATATATATATATACATACATACACACATATATTTAAAATAAATTGGTGCTACGGAATTTCAGGATTTACCAGACATTTTATCTTTCAATAAAGACCAAGTTGTGATAGAATAATAATTAATCACGTCAAAAAAATAATATAGTAAAGGTTATATTACAATATTTTCTTGCAGGGACATTATTGATTGCAACAATCGGAAATAGAAATTTAGCAATTTAAATTTCCATGTACTAGTGATAAAGTTATTTTGACGAATTGAATCCTACTCCTTAAATAGAATAATACAAATTGTAAACTATAAAAAGGTGAACATGCCATGATAGAGAGAAAAATATATCTCTTTCGACTTTGAATGCAATGGTATAGAGCTTTAGACTATACAGAATAATGCAAAGTATGAACGCTTATACTAGAGGGTAGTGTAAAAGCTGTTCATGAAATTGTGATATCAGGAAAAATAAATAGCAGTTTCTTTTTCAAGCTGCTTCTTCACCTTGTTCTCATTTTGTAATTGCTTGGATTATTTTCATTGTTTTTCTTGATAAAGTAAACAACTCACAATGCCTGTAATTTTGGGTATTACAATAAACTTTTCTTCATGATTTTTACTGTATCGATTCTTTAATGCTTTCTATTCAAACAGCAACCTCTAAATCGAATTAAACATTACTAAATGTGATGACTACAGAGACATCCCATCTTTCACACATTACAAGCAAGTACTTTTAAATCAATTATTATTTATGATTTTTTTTTTTGTTTTTTCTTTTACCAATAACCAATAACTAGTTATTTAATATTTATTAAATAAGCGGGTCTGTGTAAAAATTTAGTGCTCTTGAACACTTGGTTCAACATTTCCCTCATCTAATTTTAGTTTATACGTCCAAAAACAACTTGCTTATTATTATTATTATTCGTCATGTTCTCCAATGGAAGAAACTGTTGGTTGTCAGCAAATTTTTCTTTCGCTCGATTCACAAGCTCTCTACCACTTCTTTAACACCACGAGGTTCATCACACTAATTATTATTACTATAATTCATAATTTATACAAATTCTGCCTGGCACTCGTTATCGATACATCGTTCTCACGTTTCTTCGGGAACCAGCGAATATATGGCGGCTGTTTTCTATCACACTATAGTATCATTCGTGTTTTGAGTTCTGATTAATCGTGAATCAAAGCGTTACTGGTATTGCAAACACTTTGTTTTAATGAAGCATTAACATCGCACTGCCTTATTTTATTGTAACAATTGTTTGCTGTCCACATTGTGTCACCCGATTGTCCCGGAGTAATAGAGAATGTGATTAGGATCATTTTCACGTTTTCATTAGTTTCACAATATTTAAGTGTCATCAATTGGGATCTCACTTTCATTTCACACATACACGTATTAGTTTTTTTTTGTTTTTGTTTTTTTTTTTTTTTTTTTCAAGAAGTATTTTCAACTTTTAAGAATCCATATTGCCTTATTATTATCCAACGACGTTTTTTTCAATAGAATACAATGTTATGAATGTAACAATACAGTATGAAAGTCTTATTCACTCGCTGTATTTCCATTCGTGTTTAGTTCGAAACATAGAGTAGATATTTAAATTTACCATGTTCAATTTAAAAAAAAAAACTTATTCCTTTTTATTGAAAAAATTTTGAATAATTTTCAAACTATATACACGCCAATCTAATTTCAAAGTATTGTTACTTTATTTTCTAACGGTCTTTTGGAATTTTCACTGCATTTTTTTCTGCAACAGCGGATACAGTAGTATCATTTTTCTTATGTAACTGCTGCTCTATGTGGTTATCAAATTACTACTGCTATCATAATCTCTATGCGCAGTAGTGCGACAGACATCTGAAAAGTTTGTTTCTTCTTCTGTTTCCGATTTTCATTTTCCATATGTTTGTTAATTTTTAATTTTAAACGACTATATACACTTTTGACTATCTCCTTAGGCACAAATTGCGCCTCCCGGCTTTACTGATTTTTTATTCAAATCAGTACTTAATTGTTCATTAACCCCACTTCAGCGGCAAAGCATATTATGTAGATTTTTAAGTTATTTTAAGCTGTACAAGTACGATAATATGTCTCATTCGTTCACAGTACTTTATGTTTAGGAAGTGGAACTTGCATTAGCAATCAGTAGTGTCAATCATATTTTCTTGCATTCTGCCTCATACAGCTTCTTGTACCACCAAGGATTACCATATTTGAATAAATATTGATTTCTCTTCATCGCTATTTATCTCACTGTCCACTGTAGTACTGTACTCGACCAGTTGATGAAGTTACAGGCATTTCTCGCATGACATCTTCCCATGCTGTGTGGAGAAATCAGAAATAGTTAACAAAAAATCATTAAATTTCTGTATTATGAGGATCCCGTGTTAAAATAAATATAGTATAGATTCACTATAAATTGATAAATAGATGTTTCACTTTGAAATATCGACTTCAATTTAATTATTATCTTTTATATTGCTACACGACATCATTATTTAATAAATTTCCCTTATTCGATAGTTTTCAACACATGGAATCGACTTCAAATTACTATTAGGATGTAAGAATTTTTAATTACATACTCTATCATTTTTAATTAATTCTACATATTTGTCTATAATTCTTTTCATAGGAATGTTTCAATTCTGATAGGTGAAATGAAATAAGAAATGATGGCATTTTCCAAGGGCACACTCTCGATGCAGATTATCTTGAATATCATTGGAAATTTTCACGATAAATCTATTATGAAAAATAGGGAAATGTGACTTACCCAATCCAACAAATGTAACAATTTTATCGTGATTGTACGTTAGAATGTTTACAGATTCTTCTGGTGCAACGTATCGCGCCAAAAAATCCTCCATTGGTTGCTGTTGATACTTTTCCATTATACCTGGAGGCGGTGGAGGAGGTAAATAAGTAGGTGGTGGAATGAACCTTGGAGGACCGTAACTCAAGTATGGCAGCTGTGGTACCACTACATGAGGTATAGGATGATGATGAAGTTGAGCGTGTGCAGGGTGCATTTGAAAGTTTGGTGGCGGTTTATCATATCTCAAATGTTTCTCAAACATAGGTGGTGGTCTGTCAAAATTTGGGGGAGGTTTATCAAATAGCGGAGGAGTTGTTGAAAATACCGAGCTAGCTTCCTGTGTTTCTTCACAATCATCAGACAGTAAAAGTTGTTCATTTATTTCAAACCCAAAAATCAATTCACTAGGGGATTCACTATTCCTTAATAAGTCAGGGGTAGCTTCATCTAACAGTATCACAGCTGGTCTTGACGAAGAAATCTTTTTATTCGATGATTGATTTTCCGTAGATTTTTGCGATTGTTCTTTGTTACTCTTTGTCAACTGTTTAGTCTTTTTCACCCCATTATCTTCACGATGGTCTGTTATCACATTCTGATTTTGATTACTCGCCACTTTTACAGAATCATGTTTCAAAATAGTTTGCTGTTCTTTCGTCAATTTTGAATTCTTGTCGGATTCGGTACCACTTTTCGTCGTTTCACCATCCAACATATTCTGTGTTGGTATTTTAGCGTTATTATACGATTTCAACTTTGGAGTGTCAGATTCTTCTTGTTGACCACTAGTTACAGTCTGAGGATATCCCAGTCGCTTTGACTCCTTATCTTCAGAGTGCGTTTGATTTGGTCCATTTCCTGATTTCCGGCTTATTTCTTCCTGTTGCTGGGTAACAGATTTTTTCAACTCTTTAGAATTCTCTAATTGCGGCTGGCTGGAGGCATTTTGAATATTTGGTTGATATGCCCTTCTTGGTCTCGGGATATTAATTCTTGAATTCAAATTCGCATCCTTGAGATTTGTGTTTTCTGGAGAAGTAAAGTTGTCCGAGTCCGGAGAATAGTAATTGATAATTGAGTTGTTCAATTTCGGTGGGGTCTGATTCGTTTGCGTTGTAGTCTCAGTCGAATTTGGGTTAGAATTATTCAAGTTCATGATTTTCGTTTCCTGAGCTAATCGTTGGTGCATTTTTTCAATGTCCCGAACGTACTTGAATACTTGAATGTTTTTATTAATTGCTTCCTCGTGGGCCTCAGCCTTTTTATTATCCGGCGAAGACTTCACTTTTGATAATACAGGCGATGGCGGTTTATCGAAACTTAAACTTAAACTATGTACATGGTTCGAGTTTGCAAAATTATGCTGCCTTATTTTTCTGTCAGAGTGTTGCAATTCGTCCAAACTTGGATAATAGTCTTGAGGTATTTTATCTGATTCGGACGGTGTCTTGGAAGGGACGCTAGGCCAGCAAGCAGCATTCAACATCATTGGCCCAATTTCTGTCATTTTTAAGACAGAGCTGGTAGAAATGTTTATTGTGGCCGTGCGTGCAATATCAGCGTAGCTAGCCTGAGGGGTGCCACCGGAGGAGTTGGTATTTTTAGTAAGATTATGCTTAGTTGTATTCGAAGTTACAGGGAGCGAATGAACGGAGTCTAGGTCGCTGCTATCTGATTTGTCACTGAAATATCAAATAAAAATATTCTCATTTACATTGAATAAAATGTAATTTTTTAAAGTGAAACTTTGAAACAAGCTATTAGATTGGCAAGTACATAGAATAACTTTACTAACTGGCGATTTTCAATAAAACTACAGGTACTTTTTCGGCATTGCGCATCGTTGCAAAGTCAGCAGACAAGCTCTCATTAATCATGACTCAATATAAAAATGAAAACTGTAATTTACTTTGTCCTTTATTTAGGTCTTTATAAAATAAAATTGTTAGTACTGCTAAAAATTTGCGACCGGGTTCCAACATATAATGTTACACAAACGAATTACCTAGGTGGCATACTGCTGGCAGATTTTCTCCTAAGTTCTGGAGACAATGGCGTTCTATACTCGTTATTGAATCCTCTAGATCTTTGCAGATAGGATGCCGTAGTAGTCAAATTTTGTGCTCGACCACCACTGGAACTTCTTCGTCGCTGTTTCTTACTTTTTTTCTTCTTTGTTACCACCAAAAAATCCGGTTCAGGCTCTGGTTCTGGGTTAATCTTTTTTATTGAGTTTCGACGAGTTGTATAATCGTCACCAGTATCATTACAATATATAGATTGCCCTTCTTCCGTACCCCAAGATCGTCGATCACCACGACAATCGACCGGTGTATCCCCAATACTGCGCTGCTTGGCGCGACGGAGTGCCACGTTTGTAGTACCTGCACGGATTGTTTACATATATATAAATAATATAATATTTTAACTGAGTATCAAGATATGCGACTGAGAAAAAACCTAGTCAGGCAAAAATAACTTTCCAAAGGTCTGAAGACAATTGGAGTATTGCTAACAATAAAACATGACATAATGATAAATGAAAGAGCAGTAGCTTACCGTGCTGACTTGAAATACTGCTAGCACCACTGGAACTTATACTCTTCTCTGCAGTGAGATCTTCCAGCTTTGTTTTAGATATTTCCTCCAGTGAATTAGATTTTTGTAGCTTGGCTGGCAGCTGCTCTCTCTTTGCATCCTTTTCTCTGGGTCGTGGTTTCGGTCCTGAACTTGCTTTAACTCTGACTGTATTGGTCGTTTTACCTTTCTTGCCTTTTGACTCTTTGCTTTCAATAAAATTAATCAAGCTATCAATATCCATGTTGCGGTGACCTTCTATGGTTTCAGCTTTGTAGACGATGACATTTGGTTCTTGTGCATGCTTTCTGCGTGACTTTTTGCGTTCGTTGGTATATCCCTGTACAGCATTTCCGTTTTCGTCGAAGGCCTTCTTTTCACCAGAGCCAGATGATTCCTTCACTGGAATGTGATGAGTCGCAAGCCTGGACACTGTTTCTGTGCATACAGCACGCAATGTTCATTCAATGCAACTATTTCTTGTCAGTTTATTGATTTTAAATGTTAGAGACTACTTTGAAAATATCAGCTTATTGTACAACGCTTTGTTTTGCTTAACGAAGTACGTGTTACTCATATTATGTTCATATAACATATTAGAATCTCTCCGACGTTATAACGGTCGTGTCTGACTTTTACATGCTAATAGACAATGTTAGTATGCAGAAATTTGATTATCAAATAGTTTTGTCAACATAAATTTACAACTTCAAGAATAAAAATTTAAAATATCATAATTCTCAGTCAATTTCAAATTAGAGGGTTAGACAATTTTTTTGTGCAAATGATTTGGTTAAGTTCCTTTTTTTTCATATGTACGAAAAACGGAAAATCGACAATTTGTTTTCGCAATAAGAAAATAACACAGGTAATTGTGTTATATTTAATAATACCAGTTCAGAGTCTAATTATTACTTTTCAATATTCATATTCAAATATTTCGCGACACATAAATACAGATATTTACTCATGCTCAAAGTCAGTTATAAATACTCGCATAATGACAAGAAAGGAAGTAAAAAAAAAAAAAAAAAACACTCACCCATGGCAAGATTTGGACTTGTCGTTGACCAATTAACAGGCATCATAGAGTAAACATTGGACACTGGAACTTTGCCCTGCTGAGAATTAGTGCCGCCCGAAGTACCGCCAACAATACATTTCACAGTATTGTATGTTTGAAATTGTCGAGCACTCGTTGCCTCCGTGCCATTGACAGTTACTTTTGATTTGTCTTGTTTGCTATTATTTTCACGTATTGGAAACTCTATACTGCTGTCAACTGGTGTCTGTCCAATGTCGAATGTGGCGTGAGTAATAAATTGCACCGGTAGACGTGGTTCAATAACTTTCATTTCTGTTCCCTCGTCATCTTCCGCTTCGATAGCATGAGGGCGCTGTGTGCCACCCCCTGCCCCTGCTGCATTATGCTCTCCAATACCACCTACCTGTACAATGATAAGTGTTTAAATTTGCAAAGTAGTTTAGGCAGATAAAATAAAACCGTATGGATATTAGGATGGTCCTTAAAGAGGTTATTTTAGAATTTTGACCAGGCCACCCCCAAATCGGTTCCAAATGAATAAAACATAATTTGTGTAAAATCTGAATGTAATAACTAACTCAACCAGGATGGATGTTGGTGAACATAAATCCATTTTTAGTTTCGAATTTGAGCAAAAACCACTAGTTATTATTGACAATGGAAAATCAGTGTGAGAAATGAAATATTACATCAGCTATTTGAACAGTACTTCCACTGGAGTAAGGAAATGAAGAAAAAATCGTAACTTCGGATATTGATACTCCTGAAACAATTCAAAACTGGGCAAAAAAAATCCTCGAATATTGGAGGTAAAAAAAGTGACCAATTTATCATGTTGTCATGAAGATCCTGATGATACGATGGAGTACAGGATTATTCATCTCGGTATACCTTCACAGCAGGAAACTGTTTCGCAGTTTATAAATCATATAATCGCCAGCGCAGTGGAGTGACACACCGTGGCCGTAGCACCAGCACTCCTTGCATTACCCCCTCCATGCTCATACTTTGGAGATAAACAAAAATCACTATCCGCGAGAGTGATCAACCACCAACTTCTATTTGTAATTCAAAATTATTCGTCACTTGTTCTATTTCCAATATTTGAAGAGTTTTTCTGCCAAGTTATGAATTGTGTCAGGAGTAACAACGTACAAAGCTATGATTTTTTCTCCATTTCCCTACTACAATAGAAGTATTGTTCAGATGCCTGATGTCATATTTCATTTTTCAAAGCGATATTTCATCGTCAGTGACAACCAGTGGTTTCTGTCCAAATTCGAACCTAAAAACGGATTTATGCTTAGCGGCGCCCCTTCTAGTTGAGTTACAACGCTCAGATTTTACACAAATCATTTTTTATTTATTTGGAATCGATTTGGGGGGTGGCCAGGTCGAAATTAAAAATAAACATTTTACAAACCACCCTGATGGATATATCTAGAAACTCAGTATTTTGGAAATTAAATGTGAGCGATTTAATAGCAATACCAAAGTAATTGTGTCCTATTATAGGGATTGATCCTCTTTACTTGAAGCAACGATTTAATGATACTGATCAATGCTAACCTCGACATCACTAAGGTCAATCACCATATAATCTGGTTTGGGTTCTGGAGGCGGAGGATCCGATTCGACCATTTCATTTGTAATTTGCTTCCCTCTGCCTCCTCTCTTATTGTCTTTTGACTCTCTGTCTCCGTCAGCAGCCTGTCCAATGTCAATTTCTCGCTTGTTTTCTTTTCTTTCTTTATCTTTGTCCTCTCGTTTCAAACCACTGTATGAAGGTTTGTCCAGGGATTTGGATTTCTCTTTATTAGCCCAATCGTACGATGTCCTCTTGTCTGCGAAACCCTTTTCAATAAACATACAAGAGGCTATAATAATTGTACATATGTCATCGCATCAATTTTGTTCGATATTAAAAAAATTCGAAAAATTTTGTACAGATTGGGCCATATATGTTTCCTCAATCAACAAAACAACACATCAATGTGATTAAGATAATTTCTTGTGTGGATTTGTTTGTATTTGTAGGTCTGAATAAACTTATCTCGAATACGAAAGTACGATTGAGTATTTACTTTCATGCAGACATGAATCACCAACATAGAATACAAAACAACTTATAATAGTAGAAATAGTGATTTAATATTAAATGAATGATGTAAAAAAAAAAGAACAAATAAAAAAATAAAAAAAATTAACGATTGTTACGGCAAACCTTAGCTACCTTTTTGTCAAACAGTATATCCAAATTAGCTAGCGAAGCTAAACTATGGGATGCATTGACATTTGACGGTAGGGATCCACCTTCTCTTTGCCTAGCAGAAACGCTAGGACCTGTATGTTTTTTACCCTTTCTTCTACCCCCACCGTATATGTGGCTGCAACCAGAAGTTAAATATGTGAAACTACTGTCAAATTCAGAGCTGATTGGCTGGGCCAAATTTTGTAATGACCCTCCGTGGGTAAGGCGCTCAGACACTGAATCACGTTTGTTTCTTCGTCGGTTAGAGCCAGGGAGGCAGCGGGAATTGGCTACCGCTCGATGACCTTCTTCTGTTTCATCGGCTTCTGCCTCTTGAAGAAGTTCCTGATAATAAAGGACAAAAATTTACCATTTGCCATGTAACTGTGATAAAAGAATTGCTTTAATTTCTCATTAGTTTCAAATTCGTTAAAGTGCATGAGTGGCAAAAAAAATTCTATGGTTACATTAGGACTGCGGTGCTAGGACGTATTTTTTAATATGTGGTGTCGAACCAAAACATTTCTATTTTCACTTAAAACTTGATTCCGCGAATCTGATAAAAATTCAAGTTAATTGAATGACAATAGATAATAGTGAAGAAACGTGAGAAAAAAATATAATGGTGCAGTAGTGCATACTTCAAAAGTTATTTCTTAAACCAAGCCATTCTAATGCAGATAATTTCACTATATTAATGTCATGACCATCTTTACTTAAGCATCAATCTAGGACTACTGAAAGAAATATACCCTCAGTTAGAATCAGCTTTTATTTAGAGGTTATATTACTTATGACAAAAAATATTAGGGAGAAATGATTTCTCATCTCAGCTGGGAGTAAACTAATAGTGGAATTCCCTAAAATTGTGTAAATTGATTATTTGATGTATTGCCTGAACGGTGGGGGTAGTTTGGTGTTGGTCCCAAAATTCGATAACGATAATTTATTAAAACCAATATGAATGTATGAGATTTAACTGATGTAGTCCAAAATTGATGATAGTGCGTTAACATTTGTCACGAATTGAAGGGGTGGTACAGTTGAGCTGCGAGGTAATTTAAGAGTATTGGATAAATCAGCAACACATTGGTTTCTTATATTATAAAAAAAATTTATCATCTAAAGACAAAAACCGATTAATGTAGAATTGGGTTGACTAATGTTATGCTTATGAAAAAAATAAGTTGTTTGCATCGCTACTATACTATATCATACTAGATATATAATAGAAAATAATGATTCTGCATTCAACTGATGTCTAGCAAGTCAGTTTGTATGCGTTCAGCTACGTATCATAATTCCAAAAGTCTTAAAAAATTCAACATGTTATTCTAATGAAAATGTGACAATCCAACGCCATGAAGAGAAAGTTCCGAATCATGTTGTATGTGGTGGATACAAAAAGGACTTTGTGGAACTGTGTGGAAGATAAAATAATTGCAAAGAGAATTAAAAATTATTGTTACCTTGAAAAGGTTTGATTTTCCTTCACGATCTTTAGGACACTTGTAAGTTATGGCTTCATCCAACAAAGCTCGCAGTTCACCTTCATTGAGAGTCGATAATGTTGCAGGTTCCTCCTGAAAGTGAAAGCAGGAATGTGAAAAAACTATAGTATCAATGCAAACTATACATGGCTACTGATAAATTCGATAAATTATATAAATAATGCAGCTTGCTATACTTCGTGATCCAAGACAATCGCTTCTTGAATGCTTCATCGTGATGGTGTCAACAATGAGATTTATGTTACCTACACTAACTGGTAATACCTAAAATTAGCAACGGCCCTAACAATGACTGATGTGCAAGTTTGCAAATGGAAACATCCAAGTCCAAAGGTCAGAAATATATTAAATGGTTAACTATTTCTTGACATACATGCATTGTTGCAGTGTTTCAGGCAAAATTTGTGTTGAACTATTTGGTTCAACAAATCAAGAATAAATCTCTAAATTTTGGTAACATTTGTTGACAAACTTTAAAAATGCAAGCAGCGAAATTTAAATTTAAACATAAGATAGCTGCATATATAATTATTCCCGATAATGCAATGACAGTTTGTAATTGGAAATAAAGCAATACAACGTGTGACATTATAATTGATGTGAAATCCAAAGGCCAGACAGTATAATAAAATTATGTCCGTGGAAGTTGATAATGAGGACCTCAAAGTATTTTCAGATATTTTTAATTGATTTATGATTATAAGTGGGAAAACTCATTACTGGAATTTGCTGTGTAACAGCAAAATTGATTATAGGTATATGCAGCAGGTAAAGTCACGTTCGTTTCTGTGGATGTGACGAGTCTCAAGGTTGCATGATCATTGCTTTGTGTATCTATTTCTACGTTCTTGTTACAGATGAATACAAACATGTACAAGTTTTTTTTTTTTTTTAAATAATAAATTTCAAAATTCCTATACTTAAAATTTCAACAATGTTAGGTGATTAGGTGACAAAATAAAAAGGCAGATAGAAGAAAAACAAACTTAGCAAGATGACGAATGTCAGACATTCAACCAAATGTGATTAAACTAGGTGATACTATTTCCGATAGTCACATTCGCTAAAATTTAGAAAAGAAAATATAACATGAAATAAACCTTTTTTATGCTCAACTTCGGCATGTGGATGTTTTAAAAATAATTTGTACAGCCAACGACATCAGACACGTGTACTGTTTATGATATTTGGAATGAGAACAAAATTCAGAAATTCCTTTGTGGAGATGAAAATACATTTTCTTTGTTCAAGCAGAGACTAAACTTATATACCGCAGAATACACACTGAATTTTTAAAATATTAGCACTACCTGTCAGCCGTCATGCTTTCCAAACTTACATCACAAGCTGACTCGATGTTTTGAATGCACATTTGTTGATTATTCATCACGGAATTATCAGTTCAGATGCATTTTAATCTGACGTAACTAAGGCCAAATAACGTCAATAAACTCAACACCATGTGAATTGTACTGATAGCTATCGCATTTGGACAACGAGATCCATTGTCGCAATATTTGTCAGTGCAATTTCTGAATATGGTCGCAAGAACACGTTCTGGTGTGGGATAACAAATAAGGAAAGTATGTCAACTCAATATTGCTAAGTTTAGGGCCTCCTCGGCCTTAATAGGTAACATTGAGCAAAATTTCTTTTCAATGACCTTCAACTAACTGCACACATTTTGTTAATTGTATGAATAGTTAGTTCGTTAGAATTGGATAGCTGGTAAATATTCATTTTAATAAATAAATCGACAAAATTACCAAACATGTTATAATCCAATTGTGTTTGTGACTAGCATAGAAATAGTTCATGACTAGATAAGTACGGATATACGCAGATTTGTAAAGTAAATTTAAGGTTTCACTTATTGGATTCTGTGCTGGGCTGATATATTGAAACTGTCTGGTCTAACACGCTTTGTGTACAGCATTATTACAAGCCTACTTGATATCACCTGAATCAATTAATTTTCATTAATTGTGAATAACTATTGGAAAATTAAATTAATTTTTGTGCAACTCTACAAACTTCACAATATTGGTGATTTAATGGAATTTACAATGTCCACTAATGAAATTTCTTTCCACAAAACTGTAGAACATCACCTTACTTATCGATCAAGGTTAAACATGAAAAGTAAAGTTACAAGTGACTATTTATGCAACGGAAAAATGATCAAAGCTGGATGACTTGCTCTTTACTATTGTTGGTTTTTGGAAACCATTTTGAAACAGCTTTCATCACATAGATATTATACTTAAATAATCTTCTTCCTAGCTTAAAATTTGGAGTCCAAGGTCGTGCAAATATTTCAAGCAAGTTTTCAATATCTACTTTCAATGAAAAAATAACGATTAATAAATCGAACACTATAAGCTGCTTATGTGTATGTATAGGATACAGGTAAAGTGACTGGTATCGTTTTCTAGAACTGCCAGAAACATTGGATATAATTGTTATTTATAATCTTCACTAAAATTCAAAGTGTGGTTTGTATTTGATCTTGGAGAAAAAAATTTTTACAGGACTATTTCTTCAAATAATTTATTTCTTTGTAATATACTATTGCATAATCGAAAAACAATCGATTGAAAATTGACGGACAATTGGATTTTTTTTATTAATCAAGTCAACGAATATTTGACAAGAAAGACAGAAATAGCATCACGGAAAACATATGTAACAATTCAATATTTTACGAGGGCTATCTTCTGCTTATTAAAATTCATTCAACTGTCTAGAAACAGTGAATTTTTATGCAACCATACAAGGTTAGTGTAAATAACTAAACTGTGGTATTGACTTGAAACAAATTTGTATAATTAATATTAGAAGCAGTATATTATAAGCATATCATATTGCACTGCCACTGGCACTGCCTACATTTAACTAACATATCATTTATCTACGTGTAACAATGATACCATTACGGTCTGGTCGGATACAAAATATTCTCTACATGGTATTCCACACCCACATCAACAGATACTTTTACGATTAGTGTAATTCTAAAAGTTACTTTGAAGACATATTTTTGAAGTGAATAATGCGAAGCTATGTCCGATATATGCAACGCATTCTTGCATGGGTATCTCTAATTTCATATCAGACTTTCGAGGCATGTAGGTACTCGTGCACGGAAATTGACGATTCGTGCAATTCAACATTTAACTTCAGGATTTTTGTACATGTCGTGCAGAATAAAGATATTTATATCTTTATGCGTGGTCGAAAGTGATGGAGTGTGCATATTCCACACAGGTTATTACAAACTACTGTTTCCAAAACTCTCTTACTTTATTCTGAAATATGATTTTGCTTGCATGATTGTCAAAGCGCTTATACATGTTATGAAAAATAAAAATATGATACCTCAAATAATACCCGTGAATAATCATACATTTATCTGTCGAAGGCTGCGATCAGTAATACAGCAAAATAATGTTCAATTAATGACTTGTATAGAATCTGGCATGAAAAACTGCCTGTAAACCAAGTTTAGGTCATTGGAACTGGGCTGCTATTCGATAAAATATAAATATTACAATAGAAAAGGTGAAATTTTAGTGAATTTTCCCAACTCTTTAAAAAAATATGGAGCAAGAGCACGGAGTAGCGACTCTGGCAAGATGCACCTTAACAAGTGTAAGAAATCTAGTCAATCCAATTCAAGAATCAATTATCTAGTCGAACGATTGATAAAACGTGACCCACTGCGGCGTGAAGTGTGACTGGTGGAAAATTGTGTTCAGGGTGTTTGAAAATACAGTGAAATCATTCGGTTGTTGAGAAATCGAGACAACTGTTACAAAACAAGGTATCGGAGTGAAAAGTTTTTCCTTGCAAAAGAGTCGTTGAAACAATTGAAGATTTACTTACAAGTTACAAGCGAAATGATATGCAGTGCTGGGCAGTACCGGCTACGGAATTTATATTTTTAGAGGGCACCTGGGTCGGTGTACAGTAAAACATTCGTTCATTCCTTGCACCATTCCCGGACACGGACACCCCGAAAAACGGTAAACGTTAAACCCACCGAACGCGAGAAACGAAGGCAGTAAATGAACCGCGACAAAAATAATTAAAGAGATAACAAATTTGCGACTAATTTATCGGTCATTTCGACGAGCGGGCGCGGCGCGCTGTTAACTCTGGCCGCCGCCATTAAACCCGGAGCGCGACCAGATCAGGGCCGAGTTACTACGTGGCCCTAAGAACGTATGGAGAGTAGGTGTAATATATTTGCAATATTTCACGTGTTTTGAAATTTTCGATCGAGGAAAAGAGACTCTTGTGAGAATTGAAAATCTGGGCTATCGTGTAAAGGACGGTGAAGAGCGACGGAGAGTTCGAAAGATTTCAAAGAGCCGTATTTCGTTTGAAGTTTGAATTTTTAAACAAGAGGGATTTAACGCGAACGGATTGATTTGATCAAATTGCAGGAGATTTCAGCGATTAATTACCGAATTGACGTATCGTTGCGGATCGTAATGGTCACTGCCATTTTCTACGGCAATAGGAAAATAGGGCGCAGGCTTTTCGTCGGGGGGTAGATAAATAGGCGTGTTGTAAATACGCAGCCTGGAACTGGAACGGCAATCAATGTTTCTTCGACGGCGTACGGTGAGTTGCATTTGCGAATGTAGGTGTACAGTTAGTCACCTACGGCCCTGGTTCTGCACAACAAGGCAACTTGCCAAGAAGCAGCGAGCAAGCAAGCTATTCGCAAGTCGCAATGCTCCCTACACACACCACTTTGATATCTCTGCGCCAGTAGCGCCACATAGGAATCTTCGAAATTCAATTCACCCTCCGGCGGACAAAGGATTTTTGAACATTTTTTTAGGTCTCAGGTTTGCCCGTAATCATCCAAGGTCATAAACAAATTATACCAAAAACGAACAACCGCGAGATTAAGAACGTCGATCAATTCCCGCAAAGTGGTGCAGAATCGGGATAACCATTACCTTGCATTTTTCGCCACGTAGAAGTATCTGATAAATGTACGTACACGTTTAGCGTGAATATATGTGCGCGACAATAATACTCATCCAAACGAGAAAAAGAGATTTTAGAAAATCTTTTACACTTCCAGCGAACAGCTTAAAGCGTTGATTTAAAATATTGAAACCCGAGATAGATGGTCTCGAATTTCAAACGTCCTCGCCACCACTACCACCACAACCACCGCCGTCGTCGTGGTCGTCATCAGGATAACTACGCATGGCTTGAAAAGACCTCCCTGTAAGTATTATTACTGCGCATCCGATGGTGAACTCATTGGAGAGGGTTGAAAATAGCAGATTTTCAAGCAACTTTACGCGGACAAATTTCGTCAAGCTATCACGGTTGATCAGAGGTTGTTTTCACTTCTAGGTTATCCGACTGTTGCGAGTTATACAACGCAGGAGGGTGTAAGTGTCTAATAAAAACCTAGACAACGTACGGAGCGGAATGACAAAGATTAGAGAGAGAGAGAGCCGGAGAGGGAGAGGGAGGGAGGGAGGAGAGAGAGAGAGAAGAGCGAGCGAGAGAGAGTACACCCGACGTTTAAACGGTTGTTCAATAAAATATCGAAAATGCCAGGGTTACAAACGATATAAATCCTTGTCACGTGATCGGCATGCATACTTGATTACATACCTACATTACGAAAGAATCGTCAAGGTATCAGGGAATTGATAAAAACAGGTGAGGGCGAAATGCGGACGCAGCTTACCTGCTTGTTTTCCGAGCCTGAATTACCAGGCACACTTTGGACCGTCGAATTAGAATTTATTTCACTAGTTTCGGTGGTCACAGTCACGACGGTATTAGCTTCATTTATCGTGGCAGCCTCTGTGCTCGTGTCGGCTGTCCCTACGCGGTTTTCATCGGTTTTGTCGGGGGCTACAGGTTCTTGATGATGCTCCGGCCATGGGGCCATCTTGCTGGAGCTTGACAGAGATATATCTTGTGTGTTCATTGCCTCATATCTCCGACGTGTTTTAGGGCCGTACGGCCGATAATTCACGGTATACCGTCACCATTTAGGTCGGGTAATACGTCCAGCGCACGAAACCGGAGCCACAACACAAATTTTATTTACAAATCAATCGAATTACATGGAAATACGGCATTATACCGAGGCTCTGGGGGTCCCTCGCCCGACATGCTGGACGTTGTGGGCTAGTTTAATCGCTCGGGGTAGACATATCGAGAAGGCGAGCATCGATTAGTCGAAGACCCAACTCCCGCACAATGTTCAGCTTGAAATTCAACCAAGGGGAGGGAACGAATGCGTTTCTCGGATTTCTCCCCTTGTTAACGGGAATTTTGGACCGCACAGTTTCCCCATGAGAAAACCCGAGGCCTATTCTAGCACGAAAATGGTATCGTCCGCCAAAAAAAATCGAAACACAAGACGCCGCCGTCGATTGGTCGAAGTTACGAACGCGTAAACGCCGTTTTATTCGTATGCCGCTACTGTTACACTTTTACCTCACTCACCACTTCGTAACAAATGTTTAATTAACCTTGAAAACGTTTGTCTTAACATGACACGTTCGGGTAATCATACGTTTACCCCTGCAGAATGCGATTTCAACGAATCAACTTGATTCGTCACTACTCCGTTATCGATCGCTCGAAACAACGCATATCCTAACCACAAAAACGAGAGGTTGTCACTTGGCGATTATTCCTGTGAAACTAAAATCTCCGGTTCGTTGAGGCGGATCAATTCGAGATTCCCTGACCAGTTTCACGCGTCGACAATGTTCACTGAGTTGCGTTAGTTAAAAGAACAATTAAATCTTTCACCATTTGGTCAGTTTTCAATTTTGTTTAATGAAAATAAGAAGAAAAAAAGACACATCTATGCGTATTTAATTCACATTGTTCCCATCGACAATACTTATGTACCCACTCAAGTTCACAGAGTACTTATTCTAACGATTATATGACAACTAATATTATTTACACATTAATGTTAGAACATCGACGGGACAGCATTTTTACGTAGAATTATCGTCTTTCACCATTTTCCCAACACAATAGCAACACGGCTGCTGTTGCTTCGCTTTTGCGCATACGGAGAAACAGTTAAATTGCAATGGCCTCGCAGTTCGCATGTACATACATACGTCGTCTGGTATCAGTGCCGAATCAAGCTGTCGTGGGGCCCGAGCTTTAGAAATTTTCAATACTTTTTCATCTCTATACGGTCCCGCGCGGCAAGGAACTGCGCAAAATTCACTCAAGTTCATTACTGAGAGCCGATTACCTTCGAGGAGAATATTAAACGTTCGCGAAAAGATTTACCACACTTACGCATTAGCCTCGTGAATTATACGTTACTGTTGGCTGCGTGCGTCACTGAAATCGATAGGAAACCTCGAACGGCTCTCGAAGCAGCCCCTAATCGATTCTGACTTTTCTCTCGATCCATTGACGTATTCTACGGCAAATATAAGGAAACGCATCTACGCCGCGAAGTGACGTGAGACGTCCAGTCTCGTCAAAGCCGGGTGGAGGAGGCTGGTTGGGTCAGTGTTGTTGCCATACGTTAATTAATACCGTAAGTTCTGATAAACGAGGTTAAAGTTCATACCAGAGAACAGCGGTTATTGATGCATAGATTACTGTTTTCCAGACGATAATTTTTACCCCGCTTTGAGGTACGATCTTGGGACCAACGCGTCGATAAAATACGTTACAATGACGGAAACCGAAAACATCTTTATGTTTGTGCCAAACATTATTGGTAAAGCGTTTATTCATTTGGCGTATAATGCTGGTTCGAATGTGGTGGTTGTCATTTTTTTTTTTTTTTTACAGTTGTTTGCAACATGTGGATTTAAGCTAGTATAATTAGATCATTAAATAGGTGTAATTGTTTCAATAAATGCGGTATAGGAAGTATCGCTGCGATCGACAAACTCAAACCGCAGACAAAGTGTCGCAAATCCCTCCGAATACCGAATTTTAAATCAATTCGCTCATAAGATTAGCACAATTTGGAGCACTGTGGCATCTAGATATATTTCACAGTCCTCTATCCCCGCATTGGTATTAGCAAAGCCAGGCATAATGTTGGAGCATTTCAGAGGTTTCATTTATTGATTGAAACTGGAGGGTATTCAGCCAGAAAATTTTCACATGATAAGTAAAAAGAAAATGAAACTTTACAAAACTAATTTGGCAGTTGAAGTGATTTTATTTGAAATGTAAAAATTTCACCCAGTCAGATTGACAAGGCATACTATAGAGCTGTGAAAAAATTTCAGGTAATAAGAGATTTCCTTGGATACTGTGAAAAGTGTAATGAAAGTTCTTATAATATGCCTAAGATTTGACGTTCAAAATTGAATACTAAATGCAATTCAGTTAGTAATATTTCAAGGAAGTTAGAATCGCCTTAGATTTAAGTAAGAACACAACGAAAGGTTTGCATGTTTGAAGAACATTAAAATCATTTGAGAGATTTATAAAAAACATAATATGAATGTCTTTTACTAACATATTCTACTTTGAATGAAATTCTATCTACAGGTTACGGGAGGGTGATTCTGGCCTTGATATCATTCTATTTTATGCCAACAAACCACATAATTGCATCATGGTGCTATATAATTAGCGGATTATTAGACGCAGTGGACGGTCATGCGGCAAGATATTTCAATCAGAGCACAAAGTTCGGCGCGATTTTAGACCAACTGACAGACCGTGTTGGCACTATGTGCCTCTGTGTAACTCTCAGCCAATTTTATCCAGCTTATACATTCTGGTTTCAACTAAGCATGGCCATTGACATTGCTTGCCACTGGATTTACTTGCACACGTAATAAAACAAATCTTTCATGAAAATAATAAGAATTTTAGAAGAAGTTGATTTGTGTCAAGTTTCAACATACAATAATGTAGTAGGTGATATATTTAATCTCAGTACTCATTAGATTCTCATTTCGATTTTTCAGAACACTTTTGCAAGGAAAAACGAGCCACAAATTTGTTGATATGTCTGAAAATCCCATAATGCGTGTTTACTATACAAATCGTCAGGTTCTTTTCTTTATGTGCGCTGGAAACGAGGCATTTTATGCCGCTCTGTACCTTCTGCATTTCACAGAAGGACCCATATGTAAGTATATTTTAATTTTTAATCATTCGCTAATAATCTACATATTTACTTTCTAACAGAGACTGGTTTTTTAGATTAATTAGTCTGGAAAATATCAGAACATGTTAATTACGAGAAAGGATTTGATAGGGACAAATATTGGAATGTTTCTGTTTACAAAATGACAGCTTAAATTTTCTTATAGATTGAAAATAAATCTACGTATAATTGAATAAATTTGTGTTACAGTGGCTGGTATGAATATATTCAGAGCGGTTCTCTACGTCTCAGCTCCAATTGCAATAGTGAAGTCTCTGGTCTCTGTTTTGCATGGGTATGTGGCATGCATTAATCTGAGTATTATCGATGTGAAAGAGCGAGAGGCGCTGCGCAAAGCGCATTAACTTTGCTTCCATCCTTACCCTGATACTAGTCAGTCAAGGAATTTAGCTTTAACGACCTCTCTGTCAAAACAAAGAATGAATATCTACTCATTTTTCATTATCTTCCTCGTTATAATTACTATGTGGTTCAACAGTAAATACATTATACAAATATGCCTATTTATGTTAACTGACTAAAGTTCAATGGATAAGTACTTGTTAACCAATATGAACAAAATAGAGTGATAGGTGGCAGTGTTGTGTTCAAACTTTGAACTCAAAATTGACTACACATGATAAAGTTAACAAACTGAATTCAATCGATATGGTTAAAATACATATTAATAAATGTTATCAATTATAATTGACTGGCATTAACTTTGATGTATGACTTATTTTTACGCGTGTTACAAATCAAATTTTACAGTTTCAAATACTGTATACGTGGCTGTATTTTCTTCTGTTAATATTGTTTTTACTCTAAGATTAAGAAGATGCTGGTATCATGCATGAATGGACGATCATCAATTTACCTATCCTACTATATGTTAGCATGTTAATTCAAACAAGAGTGTCTATTGTTATTGTTTCATAGCATCTTAATATATGCATAAGCCTAGTCAATTTCTTTCCCTTTATTATTGGTATATCATTTATACTTGTGCACAGAATGTACACGCAGTATTCAGAAATTTAGTTACAACTCTATTAGATGAAATAGCGATACTGTTTGTCACCTTCGTGCAAAATTACAAACATTACAAGAATAAAGTATCAAAACAATGATTATTGCATTCTGCTTCAAAAAATATATACTTTGCAATTGATTTTATAGCAAGGGTGTTTGTAGCGACGCTCTACAAAAAATATTTATCCATATACATATATTTAGAAATAAAATGTCATTGACTACATTTTTCACTGACCGAAGTAAAAATTTAACATGGCAGCTGAATATATTGAAAGTCGAATTTGATTCCATCGGAATTTTTATTTTATATTAAGAAAATGTCCGTGAAGCTGAGCTTATAGCTGTACTAAACCGTATGCAAGCACATGCGACAGAGTGCGCAGAATGCTCCTGGTATATGTCGCTTGATGCTAAGAAGAGATTGTTTGGACTTTTAAACAGTTGTGCAGCACAGCTATCGAGTAGTTATACAAACAAGTCCGATTTCAATGGCTGTCTGAAGTTCGTGAACATAAAAGGTAAAAGAAGAGTCACGTCTAACCATTTGCATATTTTTTGTATTGCCAATGCTGTACCCATCAAAATGACGTAACATCAAGTTCAAAATTGTTTCAAAAGTGGTAATATTAAATTTTAATTCTAATAAGAATGTGATTTACATAGCTATGCGTTCATCGGAGTAAATACAGCATATTATTAGCTTGCAGTCTGAAAATTTTTTGTAACAACACAAATATACATGACCGAAATTAGTTTATAAACGTTAGATTAAATGTGGTGTGAACTTAATATAATACGAGAAAAAGTGAATCTAAATGGTGAAAAAATGTATGTATATGTACGATTTACAATAGCAAGAATAAATGTCGAGAGCTAACCTTAAAATTTTATCCTTGATTTTCCTCATCACGGCCAGTCATGTTTGGGCGCCATTTTACGACTTCAAACATACGCAGAATCACTGCAAACTTTTCACGCCAAACAATAAACTAACTTAAACTGTAGAATATAGGAAGTAAACCGACTCTTAATATAACTATCGAGCATTTTAGACAAGAGTCAACCACTTGCTAGGAACTTTGATCACCGTACTGTACTAAGAAAAATATTTGACCAGCTGAAAAAAAAGCGAATCGGAAGTTGTGGTAGGAGGAAAGAAAACAGAAAAACACAGCCGGCTATTCGGGGATCAAGAGTCCCAAACAGACATCGCGACGTGCTACGAGCGCCAGCTGCGATTTAAAATGGTGGCGCGACGTAACGATTAGCGATTGATTTGAATTGCAACTATACGAGAAATTCTTATTTACGATTGAATTGCCTGAAAATAAATACATCGCATGGTTTCTCAAATGTCTTTAACGACACAGTTTAGGTGGGAATTTGAAGTTACCGTATTAAAGAATAAGTAAATGAATAGACAATTTCAAACATAATTTTATTTATTTCGGAAGAAATGAACTATTATTAATTATAAGGATGTATAATGGCGTTAGGAAACTGGAAAATAAATATATAATTTAAATCACATGTTGTATATACGTATACATATCAAAAGTTAATATCACTATTGTTCTTTTTGAGTAGTCTCGCATACTCAAACAGCAGAAGAAACCTACATTTTGCTTGGTTAAATTGTAAAAAAATATTTCAATAAAAAATAAACACATATCGTGTAAAAGTGTGAATTCCAATTTCTGAATTTTGTTCACCTGATTTAATGTTTTTGTTCAACTGTGCTTGTCCGTTCTTCCGTCAAACATGCATTTACTCTACGAATTAGGAATATATTCATTTAAAAAAATAAAAAATCTTAATATCTTCGTATCGCAAACCAGTCGTTACAGTGTATTTGACAGTGGTATTGAAAGTAAAAATAGTGAAATTTGCAAATAGATTGGTTACTCGGAATGTTACGACCAATCAGAATCATAAACATCATTTCTTCCATATTTCGGATCGAGCAATCAGTGTAAGAAAATAAACCGTTTTGCTAATAGGATAAAATAAAGTTTCGACATGAGAGAAAAAAGGCTTCGTTTTAGGTGAAAAAATTTTCAAAAGAGAATGACACCCACAGCTTGAGATAAACTACATTGCTTACCTACTAAGTTTAATCTGATCATAGTGAGAAATTTCTCATGACTACGGAATAAAATAAAATTTATGAGAAGTTTCTACGTGTCACCTTTATACCAGATATTGTAGTAATAATTACTTTTTTCTAATTTTTGTGGAGAAAAAAAATCATGCCTAGATTAACATAAACATCAATTAATAAAATAATCATTATATTTTTAGATAGACAAATTCGTGTAACCATTATATCAATGTAAGACGATTCATGTTTAATGTTAGAAATCTTAGTAGTAACTGGTTGTGCATTTGAAGATTTGTACGTACCTAGTTTGTCTCGGGTAGGTATCATCATTCGCGGATTATTGTTATGTTACTATTTTCAAAAATCAAATCTGATCTTGATGGATATACTAGTTTCATATTTCCTTCCACATCAACCACTTTTATTTGTTCAACTAATAAATTGTGGTAATCTTCACTGCTGTCAGTTTCCGTGGAGCAGCCAAGTCCCAGCATCACAAGTTCATTAAGAAATTGGTCAGCAACTTTTCTGTTATTCAACAATCTTACATTTGATTACAGTTCAAGAATCAGCCTGCTTTGGCAATAAAAATTCTATATGATTGCGAACGTTGTATTAAGACATGATTTTCAGTAAATGACAAAGATTCATTTCAAGGAAACCACGCAGATGTTTCGTTTTAAATATTAAGCGGCCAAGAAAGAAGGAAAATTAATTTCGTCAAATATACTTTTTGCATGATCAAGATTTCTTTATTCAAGGGAAGTATGGAGTTGCTTTGTAAATCATAACGCAAACAAAGTTACTAGTCAAGTACGGAATTGAAAAAATTATTTTTTGTTACAGTTGAGCTGGTATCAATAAATCTTTCAGGGATCAATGTGCAGCTCTAGCGATATAATTCAATGTTCTGATTTCTCCCAGTTGGTAATAATCATGTAACAAATACTGAATAGCAATCAGGCAATGATAATTGACAACTATAAAACTGCACATATCACGTTATAAAATATAAATTACAACAATTATTTTGGATATTACCTGCAAACTTGCTGAGAAGATGCGCTGGTAACTTCGATAAACATAGCTTTGGTGCTGGGAGACATTTTGGTAATGTCACTGTTTGTTATTGGCGGAAACGATATAACTTGGTTCAAACTGTCCAGTAGGCATGGGTAAAGTGCCTTACCTTCCAAAAGGTATAGATATCTGTGAATACCAGAGTAAACATTGCGCTTCTTTTCTCTTCGCAAGTTATCGGCTTCTGTTTGTAAATGTTGAAACAGTGCTGCACCTGTATACGACTTTTGACGCATCAGTGGCTTGATTTCAATTTCTTTTGGAGGTTTCGCCGTATACATCAGATTTCCTTGACAAGAGACAAATAAATAAAACTGATTAGAATTCATCATAAGTACAAGTCCTATGGATGTAAAATTGATGAATGATTAGTAGTCATGAGAGCATAAAGAATTGAAGAAAAAGACAAATAAATTTCACCAGGTTTAATTAAGTCCAAATCATGCGTTGCTATCGTAGCAGCATTCCTTTTTTCGCATATCCCTTCATGAAGTTTGGTTTGTAGTTGAATGAACTTTTTGAAGCTTTCTTCTGTGAAGCTCAAATTTCTCACAACGCAAGCAACTATGTGCGGTCTGACAGTTTTAACATGTTCTGTAATTTGTACAACAGGTGTTTCATCCATCACCTTCAAGACCCTGAGCTTATGAGTCAATTTTTCAACAGAATTGATGTTGCTGTCATTTGACTCGGAAGATTTCCTTCCTTTTTTCCCTTTCTTTGATTTTCCAGGGGCTCCCGAGCCGTCGCCAACCTTGGGACAATGTTGCCTAACATAGTCTAATACCTGCTTGGTCCTACACTGATCTACAAGTTTATAAAGCCGTTTGTCCGAGAGGGGATTTCCCTTCAGATTCAATTCCTTCAATTTACCGCAGTCGGAGAGTTCCTTGGGTACAATTACTATCGAGTTATCTGAGAGATCCAAAAGTTTCAACGACTGCAAGGCGCTGATGGTCGACGGAATTTCTTTAATTTTATTACCGTTCACTCTGACTTCAGCGAGGTGAACCAACTCGGCGTAACACACGTCAGGAAACGTGCCAAACTCGTTGTTAGATAAGTCCAATATACTCAACTTGATGTTAGCGGCCTGAGATGGTAATTCTTTGAGAGCATTTAAGCCGAGGTTGAGGGTCATTAGCTGAGGCAGGTTACCGAGATCGTCGGGAACGAAATCGAGGTTATTTCTGGACACGTCTAGTACTTTTAATTTGGTCAATTTTCCGATGGCCGACGGTAGTTTGGCGATTTTATTCGAATGCAGAACAAGACTAGTGAGGTTTTCTAACTTTCCAATTTCGTCAGGTATCGCATCGAGGCACGTGTCGTTTATGTTCAAGTAGTTTAACCCTTGCAGGTTAAATATCGCCTTGTCCAACCCCGACTTTTCTAACCGCTGCGACACGGAGGCCCCGGAAAGGACCAATTCATGCCTGTTTTCTTTTCGCGCTTGGCTCACCTCCGGCCAGGATTCACCCGATGTCATTTTGGATCGATTCCTTACAAATTTTCACTTCTATTCCTATATTTCCTGTCACTATAACGTCACCGTGCAGCTGACACTTTAGGTTATGTGCCGGTTGCCTGGTTCTGGTTCTGCTTCGTTCTGCTACCGGCATCTCGATAATCGATTCTCAAACTTGACGCCATCTTAAATCCCAGGCGAGAATCGAGTCGCGAAAACCATTTCTGAATTTAAAAACGTTCGGCACACTGCTAGAGTTGGCCTCACATTACAGGGATCGTTGTGATTAACGTTGATCACGAATTTTTATTCAACTGATATTTCCCATCTCTTGAAAAGCAGAGGATGTTTCGCCCGCAAACTTCTGAGTCAGTTTTATCTAAAATGTTCGACTGTCCGCTTTTGAAATAATGGCCAATTAGAAATCTGCTTACCTTGTGGTTCTCCCTGATTTTTTGTTTCGAAAATTACCTTCGTTCGCATGTCTCTGTAAGAATTACTAACACAAATGTTAAATATGATATTCGATTTTTTTCTAAAAGATTTGCTAGATTAACTGTTGAGCAAGCATGGCAAAGCTTCAGAAAACTAGGTCAAGTGTTCGTATATAATATAATATCAAATATTGGCCTGTACGTACAATTAAACAGTTCTCGATCGGATTATCTCTGACCTTATTCTTTGCTTACTTATGTCATCATTTTTTTCAATTCTATTTACAGGTAGAAAAGTCCAAGATATATGAGCGTTGATAAAAGCTAGCATTAGCTATCCGGTTCTAAATAAATACAAATCGCATATTATCCGGGTGTATGTAAATCTAATGTTTAGTCTTGTTTTCGGCACGTGTTTTGCACACCATCCGGTCGGAAATCGTTTGTTTTAGCTTGTGATGTCTGGTTTGAACGACTTAAACGTGAACTAGGCGACTTATCGCTCGTTATAGGATTTTGGAATAATTTTAACGTTTGGGAACTAGATTAGCGCGTATATTCGGATGGAAGTAAGGATATCCGATGGTAATATATTCCTAGAACACTAAATTATTACATCGAGTGAATTACAGATTTCGTAACCGGTTCTGCTATGGGGGAGGGGGGCTGTGATACCTGTTTTCCTTTGAACATGAACCTGGCCGTCGTCTCCTTGTCGTCATAAATTTGAATAAGATAAACACAATGCGAAAACAGGTGCACGCCTGAATAATCACGTAGGAAATAGATCCTGTTGGCACAACGTGACGTGGCGAAAATTCAATTTGCCTTAGCGTCTAATGAATGAATACATAATGTAATCTCCAAGCGCAGCATTGGCTCCTTTGCGATTCGCATGTACGCACGAGGTCGCGATTGGTGCATATTGCATATGTTTGCCAAACATAAAAAGGCACTTTAAGGACTCATGTTTTATTACATTAAATCTTCCGTCGAACCACGCGAGCATCCACACAGTGATATCTTGTAAATAAATCTTCTCCCGGATATTTAAATTTCAAAGTGTGAATACGGAAAAGAAACTCGATGTCCGGAGTAATTCTTTTTCAGCCATCGGATGTCCTCGGTCGGAAATCTCCGCGATCATTCGTTCGGGCGTTGAGGAAGGCTTTATGTATGTGCCATCATCCCACTCCCGAGACTGCGTGAAAACAAAGGTCTGCTTTTCTGTACTGTGTAGGGTACGTATCGGCTCGAGATGTCGGACCTTGAAAATCCCGATACCGAGAAGTCATATGCAGGAGAAAAATGACTGTACCAACAATAAACGCAAGCCGAGGTCGTGAACCTCGTCATAATTACCTTCGACTTTGTATATGCTGCTCGAATGTATCTGCAGAATCGCACGTAAGAGGCGACCGCAACCTTGGGACGATACGCGCCGGCTGAGCTTATTCTTTGACAAATTTTGCAAGATGATGTCTCACGCGATTATCAAGAAATATTTGCTCGCCTTGATTTGCATTTGAATGAGTATCAGGAAGCTGGCCCTGCCCACACCTTCCCGTAATGTTTGAATAACAAGAATTGAGAAAAAAAAACCCGCGTCATGTTGCACCTTGTTAATCGTCAATAATCTGCCTTTTGCCGCAATGCCAACTTCCTTAAGCGAGTGCGAATCCCCACCGGACCTCCCCTACCCACCAAGACGACATAATCATAGGGGCATCGCGACGTTATTGTTGTTTGACTCGAGTCTTGAGTAAAAATTCCTGGCTTCCGGCGGAGCGCTTGCGCTTTATCTTTCCGGTCTCATTACTTCCGTATTCGGAGTGGGGCTGCGGCCGCCCTGTACAATATAAAGAAGCTAAGCAGGACGAGAATTTCGTCAGTCCCAAATCGAACAGGTCTGCGCCAGAAAGTTGTAATTGAAAAGCTACTTCAGCGGTGCAGTAACACCACCCTTTCGTACATCGCAAAAAGTAGGTTTTCGAAGCGAGAAGATCCTCGATTACTCTTCGACTCGTTGTAACTGAACATTTGATTTGACAGCACTGTCCAGTGAATTCGATCAAACCGGTCGATTCAAATTTTTAAATATTCCCTGCAATTGACGAAAACGTAATTCAAAGCAAAATCTCTAGTACCTCCAATTTCCCAAAATCTTTTTTCAACTGATTATTTACTACAGTAGTATTCGTCGCCTGATATCGATTCGTACCTGATATTTTAATTTCTGTATTCTTTCAGCAGGTCCTCAGTAAACGTTGCACGATGGCAATAGAACGATCAGCTTTACTCCTGACAATTTTGCTGGCCACATCTTCAGCCTGGCCGTATTTCCGACGTCGCGACATATTTGACAACGCGGTGGACAGTCCCAACGGGCCGATGGGCTACATGCGAAATTTCGAGGAGGTTCTTCACGCTCTGCCGAATAATGACACCGGAAGAAAGGTCGCCGAATGGCACGAGCAGATGGAGATTAATCCAGAGGAGCTAGGGGAATACGCCGAGGGTGACATCCTCTTCCCGGAAGGAATGGGTCGCAACGGTCTCAAGTCGGAGACAATGCGGTGGCCCGGGGGTGTAGTCCCTTACATGATCAGCCCATATTTCAGTAAGCTTCTCCTCAACTTCGTCTTATCGGATTGCGACCACTTTTTTTCACTTTCGAGAAAAAATGTCAAGTTTTGAATGTGTAACAGTGAAGGAGAAAGAAAAAAAAAAAAAAAAACATATTGCGTTCGAGCTTTTGATAAGGGGTCTGGTCGCTTCGAGAATATACTTTTAGATTTGCACACTCGCACTCGCATTATTAGAAACTTACATGGCGCTATTTTCATGTGTAACAGTCCAGGGCGCTGGAAAGTCTCGGATTACTGCAAGTTTTTTTTTACGTTTTAAGGTATAAAGATGTGTCCGATTTATGATTCATAATTTTTTAACCTCTGAGTAAAAATTGAACCAGTATAATTCGCGGTAGTATAACATTGAGTTGGAAATCGATCTGTGTCGTGCGCTGCATTGCCCGAGGATCAATCACTGCGCAATATTGCCAACGAAATTGACGAATTCGAAGAATTGGATTAACCTAAGGTCGTAAAATGATTCGGTCTCGATCCCCCCAGGGCCGTGTGTTCTTACTACTCCGCAATTATTAGCTAATGGAATTTTCGGAATTGAATTTAGCGCAGGCCACGTTACAGAGGTCGTTGACTTTACTAACCCGTACAACGTAAATAATAAACGAATTTTCAGCCGGAGTGGCTTTGAACCTGATCCACGAAGCCATGGATGACTTCCACAAAAATACGTGCATCAAGTTCAAACCCTACGCCGGAGAAGAGACCGATTACATAAGAATTGCAGCCGGGAACACCGGGTGCTGGAGCAGCGTAGGTCGTACCGGAGGTAGGCAGGATGTGAACCTCCAGGTACCGGGATGTGTCACCAAAAAGGGAACAATAATTCACGAACTGATGCACGCGGTTGGATTTTTGCACGAACAGAACAGATGGGAACGCGACGATCACGTCCTCATCAACTGGGGCAACATCCAATCAGGTACGCTAATTATCACACTTACATGTTGTAATAATTTACTAGCTGCACGGTAACGCCTGTTGTTTAACAATCCAATTTGGGTACTCGTATACAATCGGTTGCTAGCGTAGCAATAAACGCGTCGTTTGCCGGTGATTAAATGTTATTAAACCTATGTTTATACCGTCCATTTCGTTACAACGCCAGAGGCGAAGAGGCGCTCGTTTAACAGTAAGACTCCAGCAGTCGCTTCGGCCGACCCAATATGAAGAAATTTTATTTGATTTTTGCGTTTTTTTTGTTCTACTTGGTTTCAGGGCGCAGGAACAACTTCGAGAGGGCAACGAAGGAAACCACCGACGCATTTGGTGTCGGGTATGACTATGGCAGCGTAATGCATTATTCGTCGAACGCTTTTTCCACTAATGGGAAGCCGACTATTGAGCCCAAGGTACGTTGAAAACTGCCATTAAACATTGCAGCCACGCTCGTCGCGGCTTATGGTCTTGACGCTTAAAGTTCTTCTCGAACTGTTGCAGAGTAGGTGAGAATCGGTTTTCCGAACCACGTCGATTTCCATAATAGTATGCATATTTTGTTTTATCCCGAGTTAAAAAGTTCACGTAATTCGAGATCTCAAGCGATTTGCATGGATGCGAAACTTCGCTTACGATTTTCACGAGTGGCAAATTCTCAGACTATCCGAATGAAAACTCTCTAAACTCTCCAAGTTTAAGTATAAATGTTTACCTAATTTATCCTTCCGTATGTATAGGAGCCCGGCGGTCTTCTCTCGATGGTCGGTGAGTATTTCTTCGGTAAAACCAAGGCAGTTCTTGGACAGCGCGAAGGGTTCAGTACGAAAGACATCCAAAAGATCCGACGCATGTACAAGTGTGCCAAGCGAAGGAGGAGCTACAACTAATTAACTTATAGAAAGTCGTTTTTAATTAACTTTTCACGATTTGAGCTCGTCAAGCGATTTTCCTACAAGCTTGCAGCCCTAGTTTCCTCTCTGAGGTTCGACTTCAAATTATATCTGTTATCCGTGTCAAATTTTGATTCTTAATCGGGTTGCAGGCACTCGTTGTGGTCAGCTTATTTCGCGAAAGGATCAACCTTCCTCTATGGTGTAAGACTAGTCTACAAAATATTATATTTAATTATTAAGTATTTAGGATTACGCATGTGACAGGGGTGTGCAAATATTTGAAATGTTATAATTTTTCATGCGTTATTCAAGTGGGGAGAAAATATAGGTATACGTATGATTTGCACAGCCCTATCACGTATGTTTGATGGCAGCTTTGGGTATGAGTGAAATCGGGGATAACTTGTCTTAATTTTAAACAAGACATCTGGAATTAGCCGAAACGAACCTAGTTTCATATCTTGAAAATTCGAAACATTTCAATTTTACATAACAACAATCAAGGCGCAGTGTGCGAATATGAGCGAGATGACTCTGGTCTGCCATTTTCGAAGCTCAAGCTCCATCAACAAAACACACCAAAGTACAATGTTAGCTACGTAAGACGTAGTTTAATTTATATATATTAACCAATGTGTGATCGAATAATCAATAAATATTCATATCTCAAAACACTAAGGTTACGTTTTTTCCGATGTAATTTCATTGAGCAAAAGCCGATCAAAGAGGCTTTGAAGCAGATAGGCACATTATACCCAGCGGGATATTTTGAACAAAACTTTCACACCTAATCAATAATTGCGATTGAATTTAAATTTTTCGTTTTATTAGATTTAGCTTTTCATTGACATGTATTTCGTAGTCACCTTTTTGAATCGCGTACGGTCGATAAATCAAAAGTGACTGAAATCATTCTAAGTTATATTTAGCCAGCGATTATTTGTACGAAAAATTGTTAGTTTGCGTGTTAAACTTTAATATTACACAAGCCATAATCACCGTGACTCTAAAATACCTTCAGTTTAATTCTGAAGTCTGAAGAATTCACTTTTACGTGTAACTCATGACGGAAGCAGCAGCCTTCGATCAACTTCGACACATTTTTTTATCAAATCACTTTTACCAGGAAACTGGTTTTTTCTGCACTTTCGAATTCGACCTCCCGTGATCCAAGGATTCTTTGTCGATTGATTATTTCATGGCAGGTCCTGCTGTCGCTTCTTGTAATCCATTTGCGGTATGCAACCAGAAACATTCGGTGAAGATAGACGCTCGATTACAAGGACTTGACGATTCTGAAGACGAGCGAAAAAAATTTTATACATGGTTGCTTGTTAAAGAAAAACCTGAGAAAAGTGATGTACGGAATGTGATTTTTTCACCGTACCAATTGCCGTACATCCGTATGACAGCATCTCGATCCGATCTTGAGGAACCTGAGCTGCCTGCAAAGCTGATCTAATGCTGTGCAATTCGAAGCCTCCATCACGATCCATCTGAACAAATTGAACCATCGTTACACCCAGTTCGGGATATTTTTAAAAAGCTATAAAAAGGTGCCTGGCATTGAAAGCGTATAAAATTACGGCGTGTCATGCTCATGGGATCGGTGACAATTTTTGGAGTATCAATATACGTGTAGACATGATATCTCAAGACCAGTTGCGTCAGACTTATTATTCATTCTGATATGTCAGTATAAAGATTGATTAACGTTCTTGCCAGTTGGTTGTGACTATTCGAATGATAGACGGGCGAAAAAATTTATTCATTGACTAGCAGAGCTGTGAATAATTCATTAACATATGTACTCACCCAACCGTATTCGACGTAAATGCAGAGCAGGAAACACTGGGAATACAATAACGCTTTTCATTACATACTTACGTATGGAAAGTCGTATAGTGAGTTTAAAAATATACTTTCTAATTACCTTGAGCGCGTCCGTTTTCGCATGCGAATGATGCATGTCGCGATGGATCAGGACCGAATTAACCGTGTCCAAACTGACTGTACTCGAGGCATTACAGAGACGAAGAATAGCCAAGTCGCCGGCGATTCTCTGAGTGATAAATTTCGACTTTATATGTGAAAATGTTTTCAAATATATCATCCGTCGTTCTACGTTATCAATCCTCGAGACTTACCGTAGGAATACAGACGCATAAACCAATCATGCAGCTGGAAAGCACAAGCGCAATAACCGCTTTCTGCAACATGTTTCACTATATCACGTAAGGAACTACTATGTGCGACTGGTAAGCTTTGTGCTTTTGAGGAGTAATAACAAGCGGATATCACAAAAAACGGACTCTATCTGACGCTCGACAAGAGAAATGTTAGTGGGAACTTTGCCTCTTATATTGGATTGTACATATCTGAGACTTCCTGTGCCCACGCAACCGTTGATAACAGGTTCGGTGCGTAGTGGTAGATTGTACTAAGCGTTCTCAGTATTTGGCCACTGGATGAAAATGCAGCGACGAAATTTGAAACAGAGAAATAATTATTACGGTGTCGTGATATTCACTGTACTTTGCTTTACTTTATTTCAACTAGACGCTCGATACGATACGACCGTTATAAATCTTACGGCTAAATGTAAATACTGTATCATACTAAAGTATAACAATAATGCGTAAAGGGATAATGTTATTATTAATATAGTATAGTAACTGGTATTATGCTAAGTTTGATTGACATCTGTTTTTTCTTCATCATTTCCTGCGTAGATTTGTACAAGAATTAAGTTAGTATTAAGAATGCTACAGGTATGCGATTAGGTTGTACGGTACATTACTGGTAAAAATAAAACTCTTCCGAAGCTACTGATTTTTTCGTCTTTTGGTTAACAACGAGGATAATGTTCCAGCGTTTAGAAGGTCGCCTGTACCTTCTAAATGCTGAACGAAGTACACATGTAGGCACGGTCCTGAAAATCGTTCATTGTCACTGAGTTTCTTCTAAGGAATAAGGAATTACCTCCTTGCGTTCTAAAGTAAATTCTTTCAACATTGCGCCCATTGCGGAAAACACGAGGGAAACAGACACGCTGTCGAGAGGAGGTAGAAGGACGTACTCTAGGAGATAAGAGAGTGATTTGCACCGAAGTTTTTCCTACAGCGACAAGTCACGATTATGTCGGGGGATTCGGTACCAGCAAAAACGACGCTTCGTCTCATCCCCGTATTTTCGAATAATTTACTTTTATTTTACTCTTCCTTGGCGTTCGTTACTCTCTTTGGATTCACCCGATCCACGTCCTCTTTATCATGTCGGCAGCTTTCTCGGCGATCATGATAGCCGGGGCGTTGGTATTTCCTGACGTCACTCTTGGCATGATGCTCGTGTCGGCCACCCTCAGATTCCTGATGCCTCGCACCCTGAGCTCGTTGTCGACGACTGCCATCGGATCGTTGGCTGGTCCCATCTTGCACGATCCAGCCTGATGATTTTCCGGCGCAGTGTCATGCTTAACAGCGCATTCCCAGTAGGCGTCACACCCGAACTTCAAGTGCTCGCAGTTCTTCACCGGCGTTTTGTCGAGCTGAAAGCCGTACCTTTTCAGGGCATCGGTTTCCGCCAGTCTCACGGCGAACTTGATGCCTTCGACGAGGCGCGCTACGTCCTCTGGGACTGTAAGGTACTTCGGATAGATCATCGGCTTGTCGAGAGGGTCGCTGCTCCTCAGTCGAAGGTACCCACGGCTCTTCGGGTGCAACAGCGTGGGGATTATGTAGATGCTACGATTGGCTCCCTTCTTTTCTCCGACCATTCCTGTCTCCGCGCAATCCGCGAGGTATCCTCCGAATATCAGCTGGATGTCAGGATGATCGTCTCGAGGATTTGCATACTTCGTGTTGATCATTGCAGTCGCTTCCGATATGCCTGAAATTGGAAATTTCAAATTAAACTGCGTCTTGTTTTGTACTACTTTATTGTTGTCGAAGTACGGCATTGGTCCTGGTCTTTGAGGCGAACCGTATCTTCGGCATATTGTGCGATTGGATGAGCGATGTCGGTCTGTTTGTGCTCTGAGTCGATTCGAGCGAAAGCTCGTCTGGCAAACAGAGTAGATATTATACCGCGAGGATAATGGATTAGTGCCTGAAAGTTCATGGCATGAGAATCAGTTGCGACAGAGAATCGCGTGGATTCCAATCAAGTCGTTATAGGCGAAACTGTATATTTGCCATTAAATATATGTGACTAACTTGTTGATTTATCACCGACGACGAGATGTAACTGTAAAGTAGACTGGGAATATCTTTATTTATTCATACTTGTATTGATATTCGCGAATTGTTTCGGAAGTTCTTCGACGATTTCCTAAAAGGCATATCGGGAAAGAAATCTCGGGATCATAAGTTATGTGCTTCGTTTTTTGAATCTCGTTGCACAATTCTTTATGGCAAAATTATGCAAAATCGAAAAGGCGTTACGTTTCGGGTGTGATTTGAATAAGAAAACGATAAGTCAAGCCGGATACATACCACTTAGAGATTCTATCACATACTTATATGCAGATTTGCGAAATGGATAAGTTATAAAAATATCAATTTTTTGTTCGAACCGTCTGCCTGTGAATATTTGCATCGATAAATCACTCGATTGAGTGGTTTTGAAGTATCGGCAAGAGTGTCTGAAACCTCTTACGATAACTGTTGGCGTTCGCCCAACGTATGAATATATTATTCTGGATGTCGGATAAACAATTGCGAGACTTCTTCACGAGCAGGATAATGAAAGAAATACTGCAAAGACATACCGACCGAAAAAAAAATTACTCGCAATGAATCATTGAAACAGAAAAATATTGGTGATCAAATTTGCAGTATCATGGAAGTCTGCATGGTAGATGAAGGCGAATGGAGTTAATCTCTATCACGCGAAATGAAATCGTTTGCAGAAGGGAGTAAATACGAAGTCGACAGCTCTGAAGGGTCTTAGGCTACAGGCTGCAGAGAATATAAACATCGAATCAAGATAATCCTGAGCATGTAACCCGCAGGCGGCGTAGTAGTACGTTAATTACAAATTTACATCTGTCGTATCGCAGGCTTGAGCAATAAGCACACGCCTAGTGTTGCCCCGTGGGAAAATACGTCATGAGGTTCCAGTCCTAATTCAGGGGCGCGTCGAGTCTGACTCAGGGGATTCCTGCTGGTTCCTTTTGGCGCGGAGATTAATGCCAGCAGAGTTGGAAGTTCCGTGGGGAATATTGCATTAGAAAAAAATTACATCACCGAGTATACAGCTCGGGCCGTGAACCAGATCATTGTGCAATTCGCTTTCACTGGTGGCGGAATTTCATCTCGATGCTGGAACGACTAGGCCTACAAACAAAGGCTGGATCGAAAGGATAGGGGAACGGCTCACGACTCGGTTACACGATCGTGGAAAATTGCTTGAGACGTTATAACGGATGAATCGTAAAGATCGCGCAATGTACTGATAATCTGATCAAAAGTTCTACGGGGGAGAAGAACCATATACATTGTTTATAACTCTGGTTATTGCTATTGAGGTTGATCGAAAGTATAGAATATCACATTCAGCATAATAAATATCCGGGATTTGTACATCGACTCAAGGTGAACGTTGAATATGATGCCTTTTGATATTTGCAAATAAATTTAAGGAAAGACTTTCACAATCAATTTGCTTGCGCTTCTGACGACACGAGTGAAATGGACTCGAGAGGTTTTGGTGTGGTATTTATGGAATCGAATTCGATTGAAATATTATTGCACGTTAAAGTCTACTGAAATATTGGCTTACCGAATCGGATTCTGTGACAATCGGTTAATTGTCATTTTCGGTTTATAGGAAGATAAATATAACTGTGTTTTCGAAGTCGCAGAAATTCGGTTTTCAGGGAAGGATAACTAACTTTTCCACTTTGCTTCATCACGACCCTACCGTAAAAAATTTCACGAGGCTAGAACTTACCGGTGCCTGACATGAGGCCATCCCTGAAGAGGAGATACTCCATTGCAGTGGCCCAGTTCAACGGCGTCGTGTCCGTGTCATTGATGGTGAATCCCACTCCAAAAGCGACGTGATTGTGAAGGTTTTTCCCCACGCCTGGTAAGTTATGAAGAACGGGGACATCGACCGCCTGCAATTCTTCACTGGGACCGATTCCACTGTTCAGCAAGATTTGGGGTGAGTTTACGGCGCCTGAAATGAGCCATTTGGAATTACATGATCAGCCATAAATGAAACGACGAATTGCCACGCGCAGATTTCAACGCCACCGGGTTTAACGTAAGGGCTGTTTCATGTTTACAGCTGTGTAAGCGAATGGATTTTAAAGAAACGAGTCTGCGTTAGTGAAACGGTAGTCGAAGCGATGAAATTAGCATTTCTGCAGGTTCTTCCCTTCGACGAAGAAGAGTATTCGTAATCTGTGTGACCATTTCTTACACGGTCGGTATACCATGAACCTACGATGCTGCAATGTAAGTCTTGGAATTTCAAACTACAGCCGTTAAATTTTATTTTAACCAACGCTCTTCGGAGTGCCCATCAAACGGAAATATGAAACTGCTTTCAACGTTATTGATACAGACATATAGGTTCACTCTCATACTTTTCGCTGAAGTAATTCTCAACTCCGCAGCACTGCATGGGCGCGTTACGTACGATCTCTACGAGTAGTCGTATCACGATACTGTTACTATGATACTAAAAGTAGCAAAAACTTGTTGGCAGTAATTGGGGAATGGTAATAAATGTACAACTAATGGATAACCGATAATTAGTTCTGTGGCGATTTGACTGAGAAAAAATCAATTACACCGACGTGTTTTTGGCAAAATCGAATACGCACCTCCGCTGACGATGACCTCTTTGTTGGCCATAACCTGGTGGAGTTTTCCATCGAAGAAAAATTCCACGCCGATGGCCCGCTTGTTGCTGTCCAGGAGAACCCTCGTCGCCGTTGAGTTGAGCATTATGTGGAGGTTGCGGCGGTTCCGTGCCGGCCTCAGGAAGGCGCGTGCCGTTGACAGCCTCGAGCCATTACGCGAAGTGGTTTGAGCAATTGTGAACCCGGTGTGGGAGCGTCCGTTCAGATCGAGCACCGGGTACCCTGGTAGGAAAAAATTCAGCGTAAACATTTAAGTGAAGCAATTATTGGTATAGCAAGAAAAAATGCGAGTTGGCAGCGTTCAGACCAAGTAACGATTCGAGCGAGTTTTGAACTGGTTACAATAACGTATAATTTTTAACCAGAGTGCGCGTTTCCGTTACGGATAAGAAACGAAAGGGAATAGTAGAAGGTCGCCAATGAAATGTTTAAATCTACGAAGTAGGTTAAGGGAATGTAATTACCGTCGTGGTTGTTGCACAAAAATGTAAAGGATATGCGAATTGAATTTGGCTACGAGAAAAGAGGTGGACAATCGCTCGGTTAATGTCTTGGAATGAGAATTCACTCCGATGTAGCGAAAAGTTACTCAGCGAAAGTGAACACTACGCAACTCCAATCGTGTAAAGTTTAGAGTGATTTTATTCACATTCAAAACGTTTGAAGCGGAGAAGTTCACTCTTAAATGGTGAATATTCACTCGATCATGCGAGTTGCACAGTTTTCACTCCAAAGAAATTTAGTGAGGCGATGAGTCAATCACGAAAAGTGCGCTTCCAAAATTGCGGATGTTTAAGACTCAGGTTCACGTTCCGATTTTAAACGCTTCGATTAACGCAAATGAGTAGGCACAAAGTACCAAGTTCCTTTCCGGCCTCCATGATGGCCTTGCTGAGGGGTGGATGGTAGGGGAATTGGGTGATAGTCAAAGGTCCTCCAGTAGCGTGGTAGCCGGAGTCCATCACGTCGATCTGTTGATTATCCTCACTCCGCATGAAATATGGAAGGACTTCCTGGTAGGACCATCCAGGATTGCCAAGGCTGGCCCAGTCGTCGAAGTCCTTACGGGATCCCCGCATGTACATCATACCGTTCATCACGCTGGTGCCTCCTAGGACCTGAAAAGTTAACGTCCACGTATTACCGAAGCTGCAGGGTTGAGATCAGAGCACCTTCCCCGAAGATAACTAACAATAAATAAAGATAAGATAAGCAGGTGCGGTACCTTCTCTTTTTCTCGTTAAAGAGAAAATTCGTCTAACATCCTATGCCGACTATAAATATATCTTGGAATCCATTTCGTTTCTTTGCGGTTAATGTGTCTTAAAATTGGGATAGCGTAATTATACATGTAATTCGGCTGATAAATTTCATCTTCCACCGATTATATTCTTCATTCTGAAGATGGTATAAGCTAACCATTAATTATAATATTTAGTTGGTTCTTTTCATTTTTCACAGTGATGTGATATAACGAGACAGAAAGATTGTAATCGATATAATAATAGCCCAAGAGTCGGATATTCACAAGATAAATTTTAAATTAATGTTTCCTTTACCAGTTTATGTAAGAAAATTTTTGCGCAGTTTACGGTTCTTTTTTTTTCACACGGACGTGATACGTATCTCCAGATGAATACCAGTTTGAGCCTAAAAATTTGCGATTTGCCACGATTTCACTTATTTTAATTGTTTTTTTGTTATTTTATTATTAATTGTTATTTTAATTTAATTTAATTGCGTGACTCATTTAAATAATGCAGGGAAAAGGGAAGAGAAGTGATAAAAATAGAACAAGCACAAATGCAACGCCCTTATAGAGCTTATTGTGTTCTAAGGCGACTTATCTTTTCAATTATAAGCCATATTGTACAACTCCCAGATATAAACCAGGGTTTAATAATTTTTGAATATTTATGTGCGTCACAGGTTTACCTAGACGTCAACGCATGTCGGTGAATCATCATTACATGCATTCATCTCTCTTGACATATCCACGAATAACGGATCTCAAACGAAAAGGTCAATCCCAATTCTCAGTTGGAGTCTTTGAACGAGTCGCAAAGTGTTTGATGGACGTTTCATCGCTTGTTACGTACTTGGAATTACCGTACCAATCACGGCTCGTGGATACTATGTATACCTTGCATTGTAACTTTTACGTTTTCTTGTTTCAGCTATCGCTGATCATTACACCGATTGTGAGATTCAAGGGCCCGTTCGCTGGTCATAAACCTTACCCCATTACATATTTCGCAAAGTATGAGGCAATTCGTACGAGAACCAAGGTTCCAAGTTATTGTGATTCATTCGGAAACAAACGATTTTCCAGTACTCGTGATTATTACTTTGTACGAGGATTGCAGCAAAAGTTTGTGCATCACATTGTCAAATTTGTTTTTAAAACGAGTCGTTACAAGTGCTTCGAATTTTATACCACGCCAAAATTTTTTACTTCAATTGTTTTCATCAATAAATCTGGCTTAAAACCAAAAATTCATTCCACCCGTTATGAACTTCTCATTTTTATTATTCAGAAACGAACACTAACATATGAGACATGCGTTAAAGTGTTAACCAAGTACGCCTCAGGTTGAATAATTTAAAATCGGATATCACGTCAAGAATCGAAAAATATTTATACTGTCCGTGCTTGTCCTTTACATTACAAAAGAAGAAGGGGTAAATAAAAATATTATAGCGTTGATATTTTTTACTATTAACAGTAGTTTGAGATCGTGCACGAAGTCTTGAAATTATGGAAATTTTTACTTCTCACTTTTTCCACAGCGCGATAGTACCTCCGGTTGCGTTTATATTGAGCGGTCATAAACCCCAAACTTGCGACGCGATACCGTGAATGCGTTCTTCGCAATTGACACATTACCTAAACTATACTATAAACTGGCATATCCCGGAGTTAGACTACTAGTTTGTACATAATGTACAAGTTATTTGACCGTGGCAAGTTTTTATTTAAAAACTCAATTGATTGGACAAAAAAAAAAAAAACACGATCGACTTTCGGTAAAGGTACATGAATTGAATCTGATCGATCCGTTTTGACGTACCAAATCGTCTATCACTGCATTCTATAAAGTATGAAAAATCGAACAACTGAAAATGCTTTTGCCACCTCAGGTGTTGACGGACGTAAGAAAAAAAAAACACAAGTATTATTGAAAAATAACGATATTCCATCGAGGTGTAATTCGGCGGTTCGTGGGTGCCAATGTCATCGGCGATAAGTAAGCACGTGGTGACTATCGCATTTGTAAAAGTAGAAATGTACCGATTTGAAGGACGGTCATGGAGGCGAAGGGTCACGGCGTGAAATATATATCCATGTAGACTCCAGCTCCATGCACGTCCGTTTTACTTGTATAAATATACAGAGGTATACGAATATAGGTATGCACGCGTAGTCCCCTCACGTTCCGAGTTGACTTTCGGAGATGAAACATGTGAGTGGGTGAATGAATAGACGAGGACCTTTGTGTTTATTCATCGCTTTCGCTTTCGGCGTGTCGACTGTCCGTGCAAGTAACCCACCTTTCCTCTGGGCCAGTAGCACTTTTTGTCATCTTTATTTAGACAAGCTTCGTCCTCGCTCTCCGTCGTGTATCTCCAGTCTATATCGCTTCCTATGAAATTGAAGAAAAACGATGGAATCTGAGTGCCCGTCGGTTCGTCCAAACCCGCCTCCAACAGCAACACCGAAAACCTATTTTCCTCCGACAATCGGGCGGCGATTGTCGCCCCCGCACTGCCACCTCCTATAACGATGAAATCGTATCTGAAATAGAGAATGAGAGTGTGAGAAAAATTTTCATACCTAATGCCGAGCGCCTCGCTGACTGCGGAAGGCGAGGCACGAATGAAAAAAGTACAACTGCAAAGCGGTTGCTAAATTGTTTCGCAACTTGCACGACGCGGAATGATCCCTATTTCGTCGATTATTGTCATTTGTCACTTTGACAGATGAGCGATTATTACATGTATACGCCTTATGTAGCACTAGGAAATCTGGGTTACGGGCACAAAAGTCCGGTCGCGATCAATTTGACTCCGTTCAACGGAGAAGAAGAAAAAAAAAAAGTTATGTTGAACGTTAGGTATCCAGATACTTTGATAATTGTTATGATCAGTGCCTTTTTAGCGACACGAGACGCGATAATCATCGCGAGTGGATATAGAACTATTTCTAATCAATAAACTCCGTAACGTGATGCATGATCTGAGTTTTCACGTTGTATCGAGGCAGTGTACAAAACGGTCAATGACACGACGCAACGCGTATGTTAAATTCAGTATTCGCGAATTTTTCATACTGAAGTTATAACTTTCATTCAATTCATCACATAGAATTTGGCACTTTTTGATACTCAAGTTGTAACTTCCATTTAATTCATTACATAGAATTTGGCACGTTTCCATTTTTTCTTCTATTCCATGTCTGGTTAATGTGGACGATAAAACAAACGGCTAAAGTAGTATTTATCGATAGAATCTTGCTTTGTCACCAAAATCTAATTACGAATAGCTTGAAATTGGCGTCTGAAGCACGATTTATCCGTCGGTGCAGGAGAGGTTGGGATAATCGACAAAAATATCGAAGAAATTGAAACAGTTATATTTTTGCAGAGGCAAAATTCAATCCCTGCAATTGACTTGAAGTTTTACTATTTTCGCCAAGCCTCATTTGACCGAGCACGATAGATCTGATACGTCAAGTTACGAATGCTCGCGCAACGGTTTTCCATTCATGATCGATTCCCGTGCTCCGATTGGTCCCCATCTTCGATCCTCGATAAGACAACGCGTAACGTTACGCAGCTGGCGACCTTCCCTCACCTTGTGTCGACGTAATCTCGAGATTGCGGCCGGTTGCAAGGATCCTCGAGGTCGCACTGGCTCCGCAGAAAAACCTCGAGGAGACCCATGAAGAGCATGAAGGACGGGCCACCGCAGGTTGAAGCCAACGTTGGCCCCGATGACGCCGTCAAAGGGCAATTGCAGCTCATCTGAAACACGGAATTTGCGAAGAATTATGCCACCAGATAGTTTAATAGCGGAACTTGGACGACAAGGTCACCAAGTATTGTTCGAAATTTACGGCAGTGATTATACTTGAAGTTCCACTTTCACGGCGCAATATGTAAGGAACACAATGGGCTATGATTTCGTATATTATTCGAGAGGTTACTAGTTCTCTGTTGCAAGATGATTTTTATTTTTGTGTTTCACCTCTGCTTGGGCAGGGCATTAAATTCTTCTCTGTCAGATTTGAACGCGTATATTCGGGAGAATTTTGTTTGTCAGGTATCGAGAGCTGAAATTCAAGAGATTGGTTCCATGAATCGGGTTTTTCATGACGTGTAGATGTAGCGCTGTTTTTCAAGTAAGGATAGTTTGGTAGTCAGCGAAGGGGAAAATCGAGTCGTAGGGTATAACGGCTACACGGGGCACTTAAATAACAAGAATTGCAATAGTTGTGGCTAATTTCACTTGTACAAACTTTCGATTTTCACAAGTCATCAGCACCTACGTTGGAAAACATATATTTTTTTTCAACTCCTGGAGAGAATTTTTTTTCTTTGTATAATTCAATTAGACGCACTCACTACCGTTGTTAAAAATCAGCTTTGCTGTAATACGGAAACAATGATTGGCACCGACAAAAATCGATTTAAGACATAACATAATGTAACGCTATTATTTGAGATAAGTTCTTACGATATCTTGAAGCAGACTAGGTTTTATTTTATAAGAAAGATTACGTACGTACGAAATAACGAACCGATTTGAATGAAAGTAAAGAATGTATCCAAGGTCCGAATCCTACCGAATTTTTCAGAAATGTTCACTGGCAGTATTAACAGTTTTATAGCTTTAGGCTGATGTTAAACGTGCCGTCAACAAATTGTGCCTATTTATTATTCTAAAAAAGATCGAGCATCTGTTGGTTTGAACCGTAAAACTTTCACATGTCATTACAAAAAGCTGTAAAACGTTTAAAATATTCTAGATTAATTGCGATATCAGAGGAATTTTATGCGGTAGACGAAGGATCGAAATCCCGAGAGAAATGAGCCGGTACAGTATTAATGTCGAATAATTTTTCACTACTTCAAAGCCTGTAAAAATATTGCGAAGCGTTCTCAAGTTCCAAACGCTGAACCCAACGTCGCGTCGGTAGCTAATAACACAGGTCAACACAGAAATAGAAAAAAAATTTCGAGTTTCTACTGGGATGAATAAGTTTCGATTCTATACATCTAATATTAACCAAAACCTTTATTTATTGCTTGTAAAGTTTGTTTTTGTCGTTTTTACCTTGATAAATAAGTCTTGAAGTTTTTGGTTGAGGTGCTCATTCGGAAGAATAAGAAAAAAGTTTTCACCAACATGTGATAGACTTCACCGTGATTAACGTTATCAGGGTTAGTATGACGAAAGCGTGTCCATACGAAAATCGAAGAAGCACGCAAAATATTCATTTTTAAACTTTGTCTATCGATTCTTTTACACTTGTGGTTTATTATGGCTCGTTGTTTTTGAATAAAAGTGATTTGAATGCGAAACTAATTTTATTTAATTGTTATTTACAATAAATATTTGAGAAAATAGGTAATTTTTCTTAAAATCTAAAATATCGTTCTCGTTTCCACGAAAGCAAACTTTTTCTAATAAAAATATTTTTTCATCGGTCAGTTAGACAGAAGAAATCAAAAATTGACATCCAGAACCCAGACTCAAAATTGGTGTTGACAGGTGTGTTTCATGGAAGTGCAAACACGAGTGTTTCATATCCGTCAGATGCGAAGGATGATCAAAGTCAACCTCGTTTGTTCCCCAGTAGTCGTAAATACCGCTTTCGCCTGGGTAATATTATACCGCTATCCGTTACACACTAGGAGACTCTTCGCGCTGTGTTTATCTTGTTAAGATTGACTTTTGGCCCGAAGCCGGAGGTCCGTTGATCGGCTTGAGCCTCGTTCATCCTAGCCGAAGGATTGGAACTCCGGCATATTATACACACCCGGTGAAACGTGCATGTAATTAAAAACCATAAAAATGCGTGACTTTCGCAACGTTTCGCCGAGGCCCCGTCTTGGCGGTCAGTGAACGTAACGGTATTACGGTATTGCCTCTTGTAATTCCTTCAGATTACGCCCATCGCACCAGGTGTAACGACACGACGAAGCTTCGGCTCGGCTGTTTCACCGTTCGTCGCAAGAACCCCAGGGTTCGTTCGACTGTGCGGAAATTCCGATCACGCGCATCTCGTGACCGATCTCATCGAGGCAACAGCCTTCTATAGGCGAATTCTCGAGTATTCGAATTGTATAATAGCCGACGTTGCACGGCGGGTCAAGCTTTTCCGCTCCTGACGCAACCCGACGCGTCTAAGCGGGACAGGGATCGGAAGTTGCAGAATATTGGAAATGCCTAAGGTTGTCACGAATTGCGGTGATCTACCGGATACGGTGTCGAAACTCAGGTCCCGGACTGCAGTCATTGTTGTTGCAGCTTTTGTAACCATATGAATTGTCCCGATTCCAGTCTCCCTCCCGGTGGACTTCGTCACTCCATCCGCGATACGAAAAGAAAGAATGATGAAAAATATAACCGAATGGGTATCGGCACACGCAACGAGATCGCGGTATTATTGTGCGGAGAATCATGGCAATTATAAAAGTGTTAGTCTACGCGTATTATAATTATTACACCGCGGTAGGAAATGAGGACGCGGATACCGAGCGGAGGTTCCCTCTTAAAATGAGCCACTGATTCATGTGGCACTGTGTATCAAGATCACAGTTATCTGTCATCGAGCGTAAAGAAGCAAATTCGCAATTAGTTCGTTACGACCGATTCAACTAACGTCGACGTCAGATCTAACTAATCAAAGACTTGGCACCATTCTAGGTATATGCTGAATAAAAAACGCTGGGCATGTTCGTGACTGACTTCATATTCTGGCTTTTACCACTTGCACTTTTCCCTCTTCGACTCCGTATCGTATGAAAATTTTCCCAGGGCTGTAAAGTTGTTGTTGAGTGCCTCTGAAATAACGCACATCCGCAGTAGCATGCATGGATTATTCATGGCGTCTGCCTGCAGAAGGCAAAAGGAGCGAGACTGGATTGGATTGCCTGTCGCGAATTGATAAAGAGAAATATGCGTGTATTATATTGTGCGCGAAAGCTCTGAAGAACCGAATATCACGTGATCGCTGATGATGTACATTGTTAATTTTTTAAATTGTTCACCCGCACGCACAATAACCGTTGGAAACACGATTCAGCCCAGTTACGAAATCTGTTACGATTCTCAACGGCTACTTTCCTACACCCTGCAAGTCGATGGATTGTGCTTTGTCAGGGAGTTTATGGATGTGTGCGAAGTATCTTTACGTTTCCGCGTACATTTATATTATATCGCGGGCATCCATCTAGTCCACGTGCGTAATCCATGATACCAATATGTTAAATAAATATACACGTGCATATAAGGAACTGTATTGCACAGCCCAACATGTGAGCTTATGTTTAATTCATTTATTATTTATTGCATTTACTTCTACGCCGGTTCACCGTCCGAATCCAGTGACTGTTATACAAATGATATATATGATTGCCAAACGTCTAGATCAGGTTGTGAATTAATCGGTCGAATTTATCAACGGCAAGTCATCTAGTAGCATTCGATTCGCGTAAAAATGCGAGGAAACCTCGAAAAATTTGTCGAAAAACACTGATTTCTTTATTTTACTTAACAATAGAAAGGAAAGAATCGCAATGCGTGAAAAGCTGCGATTTCCACGAATCACCGAAACAACGGCTGGTGAATCCAGGTAATGCAGAACGAGAAATTATTTGGAGCGTAAGAAAACTCGTTCGGTGAAACGTGCACCGGTACCTATAATAATCCGATTCTCACTGTATGTTTCTACTTCGATTGGCAACAGCGTCTGTATTCGATGAATCCGTTATTATTCCGCGTTCGCTAACACGTTCGATCAGATTTCTGCATCGATGAAAAATCGAGTTATCGGGACAAAATCGCTGAATCAAATTTGGCTGTGGATCACACTTTTCCAAAAGTGAAAGAGATTATCTTCTACAGGTAAATTTCTGCTATTCCGAGGTAAAATTATCACCTCCGTGTGTAACGGTGACATGGTTATTGCTCAAGATTATAGAGACAGGAAATTTTATTTCACATATGATGTATGAAATTAATAGGCGTTTACTTTCACCGGTTCCCTGAATATTTTGTCTCTTTTAAGCGTGCAATAAAATTGTGGCTATGCTCTTAGGCCACTATAATACCCAATAACCGTCACCTGCTAGTGACGTGTTAAATCTTATTGGTTCACCGACTTGTACCTTAACTTAGGGGCTGAATTGTTTCGAAAGCGAATTTCGTTGACGTAGAGTAGTTAATTATCTCTAGCTTGAATCGAGGCGCGACTTTTGAGTCTGATATCCAACCTAACCTGACTATATTCTAAACGGGACGGGTCAAGAACCATTAACCACGGTGGTTGACAGGTACTATTTCTTTTCATAAATAAACACTGTCATGCGATTCTGCTTACGAGAGAAAACGTTATAAATTCATACGACTCTCGTAAGAGGAAGAAGCAGGGTCAGTTATCACGCTTCACGGTCTTGGCGTACAAATATTGGCAATATCGTGGATCGATCAATGATTTAAATCGAAAAGTTGCGCAATGCATCACACACTCTCGACTCATGATAAATTCTTCAAACAGTTCGAGTTTCCGCAATATTGGCATAGAATTGATACGAAACGCTGACGACCGTCGATGATTAATTCGCAGCGATTTCTTTACCGGGTATCGTCGCTTCAATTACTCGAAAGTGTGGCGTAACCTTGACTTCGGATCCGCTACTCGCAAGTCTGGAGTACGCAAATGGATTTTACCGATAGACCCGTGGAACAGGTCGGGCATGCAGCCTCGAGCAATCGATCAACTGTTCAGCCTCCATGACTGTGTGGGTATCACGTAATAATTTCGCAATAAACATAGCAGGCAGATTTGGTACCTATCGCATGGATTGGCGAACGAGTGGCTAACTTTGGTACCGAGAAGTCTTTGGCATGTGAACGTGTAAGTGATCCTGGACCAATCGCGTACGGTGCTCGGACGATTTTATACAAGAACTAGGATACTGGGGCACTTTGAAACAACTTTCTCGATTAAAAGTCTCAGGTATCAGACACGAGTTCGTGGTAGAGTAGCATGTATGTGTGCGTTATTTTTTTCCCGTCAAGTGTGTGACCTCTCTAATTAATTTGGTGCTTATTTCGTCTTCCTTTATTACTCCGTAACTCTAATGTGGCTGTCTTTAATCACGAGAGCTCGAATAATCGGCCCGATCTTTCGGTAGATCACAAAAGTCAAAGTTCAAAATTTCATTTGCACTGTCATTCCAAGCTGTAGGAATTACAGCGTTGTTACGAGTTCGTCTGGACTCGTGTCAGCAGTATACGATAGAGATCAGGTAGTTGGTCTCCAAATATCTACCAGTGAGGGACTACTTGCTCGTCGCCGTTGTTCGGGGATTATCAAATTATTGTCAGGAAGCTACATCTGCTGGAGCGCTTGGGTTGAATTGAGTTTCGACCTATGGTTCAGAGAGAGATGATTATAGAGGCAATGAGCCGCTTACTTGCAGTCTGGATGCTCAGTCTGCAGATAAGCTATAACAATCAGAAGTCGCACAGAGGCTCAAACCTAGATATACGATGCAAAATTCATCGGAATAAGATAGATTTGAGCATTTAATTTCCATTCCATGGCCTGGACTAGTGATTCTGAAGAGCTCGGTACAGTGCGAATAGTCTCTGCGTTTATAGGTATATCTTCTGCTCACGGCGAATTTCTGTCATGGCCACGATTTTGGCCTCTCGTGCAAGTAACACACTAACATCTCGAGGTTTAGCAAACTTTGAATAGGGACGTGTGGGACATTCTTGTCATGCAGCGTCTAATTCTTACGGAGGTGTGCAAATTATTCGTATAAAGCGGTTATAACATCAAAAGTTAATTATGAGCACATCACACGCAGCCTTACTATCTCATTCATCATGTGATTATCATTGCAGGGACGGTATACGTGCGTAGACATTAAACTCCGACAGTAGATTGCTGTGGAGGTTCGCGTTCCCACGTTTCCAAACGGTAGCCAGTCTATTGTCAAGTGCGCCAGAGTTAAGTCAGAATACTATTGCGAATGAGTCGTTAATGTTTACACTAATGTGACGGGAGTAAAAATCTTTTCAATTTTTAGTCTCCTGTATTATACTTTCACCAATAATTCGATCCACTCGTGCTGCTTAATTTAATTCTATGCAGTGAGAAGATCCTAACACATCCCCTTTACGATATGATCCGTTCCACGTGTGTACTAGCGAAAACATTGCAGTATTACACCATTTATAGACGCACCAACGTGCGTAGATGCATACGCGGAGTGAGAGTTTAAATTGGAATCTCGAGTGTGATCCAAGGAGTGAATGTAAAAGGATTGGCACAATCACGTTACCTATTCGTATATGTCAAGGAAAGGATGCCCCATGATTATGGAGGCAGATCCCCCGGTACAAGATTCTAGACAATATGGCTAGTCACTCTGCGTGGCCAGTTTACATCTAGGGATTCATTACAGAGCTGAATAAATCGCGGTCACGAATCAGCTTTTGAATTGCTATACCTACACCAAGCTCTTCCGCAAGGTCGCGAGTACTTTTTGCTCCTTGGCGATTCGAGTCCCTACCTCGGAGCATGAATTCGAAAATTGCAGAATTCCGGGTCTCGTGTTAACCTGTAGTTAGCGATCACGATTCCGGGTCTGGCGGTAACATTGGCAACCTGAGCTCGGAACGGAAACAAGCAAAGTGACACGGATTGGCAGGCGTTAATATGGTTTCCAATTACACGTTGCCTCACACCTTTTGACATGGCGTTACGACTTGCGGTGACTCGAAGATATCTACTCCCCATCACAACTTTGTTTTTTTCCGGTGACTTTGGCAATAAAGAATTCATGACGATTGTAAAGAGAACGAAGAGACTTCGAATGGCAGGCCACTTCTCGAAGATACTGACTGGACCGGTTATATACCTCAATAAGGTGCACTGGTCCTGTGAAACAACTATACGCTTCTAAAGTTTGCAGACATCGCTCCGCTCGGGCCTCGGTTAACAAATTGCATTAATTTATTTTTTGAGTCGGCATTACCGCTTGCTGATCTACTGCCTCGATAGCACACCGTGACCCATAAAATAGATCCATCTAATATGCTAATCGACCACTAATTGACTTTGGAATGGACGAGATGAATCGCGTTTGTTAGTCCGCCTCTACCTAAGATGATTTGGATTAAAAAGACTACGAGAAGTCCGCAATCTTTAGCCGTATATGTATGCTACGAAATTAATACTCTTCATTTCACAAATATTTCATACGAGAGAAATGAGTATTCCGAAATGAGATCCGTTTGACTTTAAATAATCCCGTCAAAAATTATGATGGGGCATTTGTCATGGGAAATATATCAAACATGATTCCAGGGTCAGCAATTCGCTGTCGCTGTATAAGATAATGACAATGTCACCAGAACTGACTCTAAGTATCGTATAATCTAGTTTTCGCGCAGCCATGCAAATTATCCTCTCGTACGATCCACGTCTATGTACAGATAGTCAAATACTTTTGGGCCCTAATTATTTTGGTTTGCCGGTGGACAGATATTACAGTTGCGGCGTCCTTTCACTTTTCTTCTATCTCGACGTTATCCTTGCATCGATCAAATTCGTACGTTATAGGCATGTACCGAGTAAGATCGAAGACGAGTTTGAAATCGAATTACGAAACGAATTCTTCTATCGATGTTTGACCGAATATGTAATGTTCGAAAATGTTAAAAACACACTTAAAAACGATGCTTTAACGAGTATGACATTTGTAACGAAAGTTTTAGCAGCCACTTGAACGACGAGAGACGCAAAAAACCCATTTAAGAATCTCCGGTTGTGATCCACAGAAGTCGAGTCGCAACTCAGGCAATAATCTCGATCTCGACATGCCGCGTGGAGGATGAAGACATTGAACCCGCGAATGTGACGATGCATGAAAAATTATAACCGTAGTCAGCGTGCGACGTATGAATCAGTTACACTGAATAATAAAGTTAAAAAATTACTACAGGAGAGAGAGAATCGGTAACAGCGTAACCGTTCAAAGTGATTGATTGTCATGCAGGTGAATGGATTCTCAAATGGACAAATGTCAGACAAACAACCGTCAACCGACTGTGAAAAATGACCCAAAGAATGACGCCACTTACCGTGTACGTTGATTCGAAAAGTTTTCGCCCGCGGAGATGAACGGCCGACGTTGGAATAAACTCGTGAGAGAAGATTATCGAAGAAGATCGGAGACCCCTTCGAATGATTTCCCAAATGCGGGGGAGCAGAACCAGCCGGCGTCGCAACCGACGATCAACAACGAACTGCACCGCAACCACTCTCCATCGGCTATGTAATATCCAGGAGCGTCCCGTCACCGCTTCCACCACTACGACTTCACCTGGTTAGTTTTCATCTCGGATTCGCCACACGCTGGTCTTTACGGACCATCGAGCTGCAAAATTTGGCCCTCGAATTTCTGCATGCGGATGTAAATCCAGAACCAGGTATGTGGGATACGGTGTCGAGGCGAATAGTTTAGACCCGTTTGTTTTGATAATCAATGTTACTTTTCAGTTTTTACAATAATCTGATCGACGTATTAAAGCAGTCGGTCCGATGAAACCGTGACTGCTTCGTGACTTGACCTTTTAGAAGTCATTGCTTCGGGGGATCACCTCCAAGCTTCCAGGACGGTGCGGAAAATCCGGTTTCTCAATAGGCGGTAAAGAATTTTTTATCGTAATTAAAATAAATTATATAAAAAATAAAAATAATTAAATGTCTTGGTTTTTGTGACTATAGCGAGTCCAAGTCGCGTGAACGAGATTTCGTATTTCTCAGGTCAGTGGTTTTGTTATCATAGAGTTCGAATCAATCGACAAGTACAATAATCGAGTAGCCAGAGTTTGAGATTCTCATTCTTGTTAAGTTTGTTTCGCTATTTTTTTATAACTTGTCTGCTTAATTCACACCGTAGACAATGCCGTCTATAAAAGAAGTGCGGCAGAGCCAACGTCGAATGATTACAAAATAGTATTTTTTCTCCATTCTTTTATACCAAAATCTGATTTTTTAAATAATCAGATCAAGATCCGACGACGTCCACATCTGTTGGGCACGGATTCTTCGGGAGTATAGAATTTTAAAACTACTGTGAAATAATATGAAGAGCGCGGTTTAATTTTGGCCTATTTCTGTGGCTCGTTGGGTATAATACAGGATGTACGTATAATACGTTTCACGTACTGTTATCGTAACTTCTTGAGACGTGGGATATAATTTTTAATTTTAAACAGAGAAAGGATTTTAATTCATTCTGAATATGAAAATTATGCAAGGTGGTAGGTACACAACGTGTGCGTTATACACTAATTGCCACGATATTTTCACTCGCTGAACACACATGTACATGCATAAATAACATACCTTTATACGAAGAGGAGAATTGAATTTCCGTACAACAAATCCACCATACAATTACGCACGCGCAATTCAACCCACTGTAACGTTTCGTTAAGATGGTTCCATCTCCTATCCTGCAATGTCTTACGGTACGTTATTTTGTATTTCCAATGGATGTCCAATTCTCGCTCAAATAAACGAACGTATTTCAAGTGTCGTCAGTCGTCTGGCGTTTGATTCACGATTTGAACTTGCGTGAACTTCGAGTACGTAGTTCTGTACGTACCGTTAAGTGGCGACTCCTGCGTAACTTTGTTGCTTCTTTGAGCTTCGTCTATCACCTATTTCAGCACGTGCTGAAAGTTAGCGATGCGTAACGGCGAGTGACCAAGGTGTCGGTACTTGAGGCGTGTAAAAAGCGTGTTCCGAGCGATATCAAACGATTTGGTGCACGCGGCGTGGGTCAAGAGACGGAGAAAACTTCACGGAAGTCTGGGCTGTTCGCTGTTTGGCGAAATTTCGTAACCAACTAGCTTTACAACCCTCGCTCGCTGAAGCTCACTCGGAGTCGGATGCCTAGTATAACACTGGTTTTTGTGCGTGTAAGCTCGCTTACTCGTTGTCGTGTTTTACCATATGACATAGTTGTAGGGGAGACTGGGGCACGATGGACTCCCCAAAAAAGTCTGGTACTTGCTTCACAGTATACAGAATGAACACTGCCTTTGTACATGTGACGCAAACCGAATCTGCCCGTAAGATTTTTCCTATATAATTTTACAAACCACATTTACACATGCATGTAAGTATAACGTATTGTGATTTTATGACAGTAAATTTCGTCAAAAAATACCACGGAACAATCAGCTAAGTGCTAACAGATTTGAAACACGACGCACAGCAATTTTAGCTCTAATTGAACGACGTTATTGTCATGTATTCCTATGTATACTATGCCAACTACTCACCAGTTGCAATTTGTTGATCCTGGTCGTTCGGTTTTTTTTCCGATTCAAAATGTTATCTGAAGCATGCATATTGGTTTGATAGTACAAGACATGACGTTTTCAATAATCAAACTTGTACACTTGAAACTTGGTCCTGAAAGCAAAAAGTCACTGGGTCAAGGACCTGGACAGCCAGAACTACGGAGCGCTTGTTCGGGAAGTCCATTTTCACCACGAAGCGGACCTGGAGCGCAGAAACTACGCAGCGCTTGGTCAAAAGTCACCGGGTCAAGAACCTGGACAGCCAAAACTACGGCAAATTAGTTCTGAAGGTCCAAAGTCACCAGATCAAAGACCTGGACAGCCAGAACTACGGAGCGCTTGTCCCTGAAGTCGAGTTTCACCAGGTAGCGGACCTGGAGCATAGAAACTACGGAGCGCTTGTCCTGGAACTCAAGTTGCACCAGGTAGCGGACCTGGAGCGTAGAAACTACGGAGCGCTTGTCCCTGAAGTCGAGTTTCACCAGGTAACGAACCTGGAGCGCAGGAACTACGAAGCGCTTGTCCTGGAAGTCGAGTTTCACCAGGTAGCGGACCTGGAGCCTAGAAACTACGGAGCGTTTGTCCTGGAACTCAAGTTACACCAGGTAGCGGACCTGGAGCGTAGAAACTACGGAGCGCTTGTCCCTGAAGTCGAGTTTCACCAGGTAACGAACCTGGAGCGCAGGAACTACGAAGCGCTTGTCCTGGAAGTCGAGTTTCACCAGGTAGCGGACCTGGAGCATAGAAACTACGGAGCGCTTGTCCTGGAACTCAAGTTGCACCAGGTAGCGGACCTGGAGCGCAGGAACTACGAAGCGCTTGTCCTGGAAGTCGAGTTTCACCAGGTAGCGGACCTGGAGCATAGAAACTACGGAGCGCTTGTCCTGGAACTCAAGTTGCACCAGGTAGCGGACCTGGAGCGCAGAAACTATGGAGCGCTTGTCCCTGAAGTCGATTTTCACCAGGTAGCGGACCTGGAGCATAGAAACTACGGAGCGCTTGTCCTGGAACTCAAGTTGCACCAGGTAGCGGACCTGGAGCGCAGAAACTATGGAGCGCTTGTCCCTGAAGTCGATTTTCACCAGGTAGCGGACCTGGAGCATAGAAACTACGGAGCGCTTGTCCTGGAACTCAAGTTGCACCAGGTAGCGGACCTGGAGCGCAGAAACTATGGAGCGCTTGTCCCTGAAGTCGATTTTCACCAGGTAGCGGACCTGGAGCATAGAAACTACGGAGCGCTTGTCCTGGAACTCGAGTTGCACCACTCGAATTCTGCGGAGCGCGATTCTCATCCGTCCGCTCTACCGCGCGGTTGTTTCTAGACTGAGGAATTCGGCTGATTTTCGTCGTCGACGATTACTATAGATCGATGACGTCAAGAGAAATAAAATTTTGGGTGACGTCACTTTCTGAACATCGGAACATCCGAATTTTGGTTTAGAACTTTAATACTATGGATGATTGTTAGGTATGAACGAATGGCTATTGAAAGAAAAGCGTTGCGCCGCAGTTTGCCGTATACGGACCAACTCCTTGCAACCGATCTCGAAATACCCGCCATGCCTCGATACCAGGTATATAATGCACGTTATTCGACGACAGTGACACAGATGCTTACACCTTAGCCGGTGAACGGGTTCCACGGTCATGAGCGCCGGGGTGTTTCTGTATTTTTAAGAAATCACCACTACCTTCACCGCAACTTACTGACCTGCAAAATCACAGCTATAATATGATAGTTGCGTTACGGCTTAACGTCTTGTCTTACTCCGATTCACACCTTATGAACCGGTTTCCACGAAATGGGGTTGTCTTACAGCGCATAAGTGTTACAAATTGTCGAAATATGTTTTCACACATTGACAACTTACTGATTTGTACATTGTATTTTCCCTCGAATACAAACAAAAAGAATTCGGTCATTCGCTTCGTTTTTATGCTGCAAATTATTGCGTATTTGCTCTAATTCACAGTATTTACTTTAAATCTTTTTGCATTTGTTTTTTTTTTTGTATGTTTTTTGGCACGGAAACGACGAAGGCCAGTTACCGACCTTATTAAAAATAATTACAGCCAATACATCGGCGTGACAGGGCGTGAGCCGTAAGCGATTGAATAGCCAGTTAAAGCAATCAATTTTTGGATGTATACCAGCATTATCGGAATCATGGTTCGCCGCGTTTGCCCGGTGTTCTGAAGTATGTGTACAGGTATAAATACGCGGTTACGAAAGTGCCGGAGGTATTTAACGAGACTGACCTTAGTAATTTCTTTCGTTTTTTCTCTATGTTTTTTTTTTTTTTTTTTTCTTATAAAAATTATAGTTTTTTACTTTGTCGCATAATTATCCCGCACGAATAATTACTACTTAGATTATCCACATTTCTTTGTTCATTTAAATGTAAGACTAAGAAGCGAGCATTCTTTTTCTTTTACAGAAAGGAAATCTTTATGAAAGATTATTCCAACACCAGCTGCCGCGACTACCAGTACTAGGTTTGATAATCAAAGGATAAGATTGAATACGCGTGTAATTATACTCGGCCATAGACGGACGGTTCTATGTAAGCTTTTCGCCTAATTGCTGAAAGCGCCGTTCGGGAATCACTACACATTGCATAGCTTCGTAATTACCCGCCATATTCAACCTAATAGTTTACTTTCTTTTAAAAAGAACCGTGCGGTAATCTACCTGACGTTATGTGCAGGCAAGTCGTTTCAGAGATTACTTGCGCTATTCTTGTATCTTATTCCGGAGAGTTCTTTTTTAAATTTTTATGAGCCTTTACAGACAATTTCCATTCACGTATAGTTCACATTACGGTAGATAAATGTTCGCGCTACGCTTTCGCATGATTTTTTTTTATCCATTCACGCTTTAAATGCTATAGAATGCGGTATGAATCTTTGGGATATGTGCATTCTGGATTACGAGATGCAAGCTGGCTGATAGTCGATGGTAAAGTGTTTACTCTTCGCATAATTAAAGTCAAAAGTCAGACCGACATAAATTTCAAGTGAGCACGAACACCGGGATTCCCAATATACCCCAACATTCGTATCCCAACATAAGCATAAGCATTTGTTCGCGTGACGAAATCACGTAAGTCAAATTACCGACAGTTGAAAACACACAAAGACCATAAATACGGAAAGTTCTTTTGTAGAAAAATAAACATTGTTAACGCAAAATTGTATAAATAAATTTATACCGATATTTTTCGTTGAGGATGGGCAAAATATTGAATTGCAAAAATACCGAGGAGTCAAAAAGTCGACTTTTTGAATGTCAGATTTGTGTCTTCGTCGAAAATTTACAAATCCGAATTTATCAATAACGACTGACCAAAGACTCGAACGGTTGCAAAACGTCGGAAACAAATTTATTATTTCCTACGTCACCAGTTGCAGTTAATAGTTGGCGTTACGCTTGTGAAGTAACGGAAGGCCGCGTACGTGAATGTCGGACACGATTTAATAATGTCCTGAATAATTTAAACGTACGAGGAAAAAGATGTACCGTTTAAATGTTATTAAAAACATGGTGGCTATTCCTATCCGTTCTTTTTTTCTTTGATAACACAGACGATTGTCGAATACAATGAGATAATCTTGATAAAACCAGCATACGGTTGAAAAAATTCATGGATTCCGAATTCACAGAAGATTCGGTATTTCGGCCTTTCGGGATTCTGGTCCTTCTGCGACTTGCGGATTGAAATTTTGCGGTTTCTGAACTTTGATTTTTGACAATGAAAATTTCTTGTTTTTTTTTTTTTTGGTACACTGATCATTCGTAATTTCAAAATTCGTACCTAAAAAATTTCGGGCTTTCAACCAGTCGACTTTCTAGTTTCCTGGAATTTTGACCTCCACCCGATTTTATCCGGGTACTTTCAAAAGACACGCCGATCAAGTTAGCTCATTTACGAAGAAATCGATGAACACATAGATTCGGGTATTTCACCTGATCACGTTACGTATCGTGAATTTCAAGTTTGCATCGCCACGAATTCACGGGGCTGCAGGACGCGTTTCGAATATTAGTTATTGTTCCAGCTGGGCCGAAAACAAGCCGAACCCGGGGACGGATCAATCCCTCACTATTTCGTCATTCTGTGGATCGCTTTGTGATCATTATTTGCTTTCTTATAACACACGATTGTCCGTTTCATTGTTACGTCTTATGCTTGGTATTCAGACTGTTTGCGGATGCGGGATTTCTGATGACTTGAACGACAGAAGCACATTGGAGAAATCATTCCGCTAATCCGAAGATTTTTCATCAGTACCAGCTAATGGCTGTGACCTTTTAACCATGTAGATAATTCTTCTGAGTATTAATCGATTGCATTGACTTAGTAAGACCATACCCATTAACATCCACTCAAAGTATTATAAATAAAAAGATTATTTACTCGCCTATTATACTCACCGTCAAATCCATATTGAGCTTTTGGCGAACGGGCTTTTCTTCTTTTTAACCATCTTCGTCGTTACTCACAGTGGAGATAAGATTTAGGATTTATCAGGGTTACCCAGAATTCTCAAGAGTTCTTTCTGCGCTTGTACGATTCACATTGGTAATCATTCCAAGAGTGGGGATCTCGGGAGAGACATCTGTACATCTATATCCATGCCTTGGGGATTGCAGAGGATGCGTGGTAGTCTGGCAATCCATACCCCCTAATATCAGGGGTGGAAATTCTCAAGGGAACTGGATCACAAAGAAATGTAGTGGGGTCATGACCTCAGAACTCTGTGGAAAATATAATCGGCCCGTATCGTCTATCTTTTTGCAGGCTGACAGTAATCGATGCCGGAGTCGGTGCGCTTTGAGAAATTCAAATGGTGCGAACAGGAGTTGGATTTTCCAATTTTCAGAATCCAACGTCTGATGCCGTTCCAATCTGCCGGAGATCTTGTGGAAGTGTCGAGTATTTCCAGTCGTGTAACGCCTCTTCCTCTTCAACGTTTTTGCAATCTTAAATGGCAGGATATTTCTATTATAATGGTAGGCTACGTTCTATTATATCTACATACTACCTGGCGTTATATCCACAAGATTTTTTCAATTACAGTGTTAGTTGGGACTATAATGTACCGATGTCAACTGTAAGACTTCAACTCCTGACAGTAAGTTTTATATGACACGATATCCGCATGCTAATTACTAGCAGTTCAATTCGAAATCGTAATTATAGCAATGTACACACGGAACGTGCCTTGGCCTCGTTGTCACCAACCGGAGAACCAAGACATGACCATTATGATAACTCTTTCAATTTGCGAAAAGACATGAGCAGCGATGTACTCGTTCTATCCTGCGGAACCAGCTCACAATGAGGAGCATTTAGAGCAAGCACAAGGCTTTTCCACCCGCCAATAAGTTCACCTTGATCCTGAGATTTCAGTGGATCAGTGCTTGCAAATGAAGCTTTGATCGAGCATTTTCTTAATCTCACTTTTCATTTACCAGAGAAGTGGGCACGACTTTAATGCTTCACGTGCCCGTGTCAAAATTTCTGACATGCATGACGTGTGTAGCGGATTTCTACGATCGTATAGATTTGAATCTGGACACAAGCCGCAGTTAGATAGTGGAATAAATTAATTCGAGTTGCCTGTGTCATTCGATTGGATTTTTATTACGTAACGGTCTTTCACAGACACTATACATACATTTTAAGGATCTTTCAAAATAACGGCTTTCCTGGAATCGAAGAAGATCACCAGATTTCTTCGCAGCTTCTGCAGCGGTACGTGAGAGTCGACGATTATCCATGATGGTCTTTTTCATTTTACTGCATAAATTAAAGCCCGATCAATTAACCAGAGACAAAATGAATAATCGCAATCTGGCAAACTGGTTTTCAAACGGGCTTTTTTTTATCGGATATCAGCTATAGCTTTACGTAACTAACTATTCAAGTGCCCGCACGTATTGATAATTTATTTTGTAAACTTGAGCCATGCAACGTAATCGGGAATTTTGCCCGGATTAATAACAAACTGACCTTGAATCACCGAAGTAATAAAAATTGATCTACCTTTCCCATCCCAGACGGCCTTACACAATAAGCCTGCAAAAATGAGTGAAGTTGTTGTCGTCAACTTTTATCATCACCCACATTTTTAGAATGCTTTTAGTACACTTTGCGCGAATATGTTTTGTTCAAAGGATATAAATTCAATCACAGTATTCAATTATAAAAGCCTGTCAAATTTTACTCGTGAATATAATATTATGGTACTGTTGTACGGACGAATATGATTCGTGTGAGTGCAGTAATAATATATTTGATACGAATTTTAACGATAGGTTCTATGACAGTCGACCGTTTGAAACTTCCGAGGGTTACTAACTTCGACTTACGTATCATGGTCGAAGAATTTATTTTAAACAAACACAGTGTCACAATAAACTTATACCTATGAATTACCGTTTTGATAGTTTTTAAGCATACATCAAACATCGTAATATCGACTGTTTTTCTTCAGCGTAACTAGAGCTCTGGCATTCGTGAAAAAGTTTTATCTAACATTCGGGATGGATCTTAAAAAAAGGAGAAAAAATGCCGAATATAATAGGATGTAAAGAGAAGTTAGAATCTTTGAATGGGGGACAAAAATGTTATCGGAAACTATAAGCTGCGTGGAATAATAAGCATAAAATTATACGTGGCGTTACAGTAAATAACTAAAAGACGTGTGACTGATTTCCCTGCGACATCGTTCTCCGAAGGACTTTACTTGTCTTTCTATACGTACATAATAGAACCCTTAACTTCTCCTAATCGAAAGAAATCAGTGTCCGTTAATCAAAACTGCACGAGTTCAACTTATTATGCACTTATTCTCGTGCGGAGGCTTATCAACCTCAGTGTAAACGAAAGTGATTATTTTGCGATTTTGGGTGGATATGAATTTTTTCTCATTCTCCTGCAGTTAGTATGTTGAAAATTTGTACAAGGAACGTGTAACTTTCATAACTTGAATCAAGTAATTCAAGTTTCCTGCCTGGATATTGGACATTGCCACGTTTTTGCAATTCAGAAAAATTTTGTACAGAATTATTGGAAATCGAGAAATGAATAGACAAAGTGTTGGAATAATTTTTTTCATTCACGTTACGATCAACGTAGAACCGAACGTGACAGTGACTAAGGAAACTAGTTATAGTCTGCGCACATGACCTTTCGATCCGCGTATTGTACTTGTTACAAACTTTGACGCACCTTTCGTCATTATTAATCGCTTCAACTGAATATTATGAATTATTGTTCGATTAGAGCCCCAAGTCGATGTATGAAACACAGTGTAAGAAAGACGTGCGCAAGCTTTGCTACCGTTAAAGAAACACTTATCATCTTACTTATGTCGAAAGTTAGTATGGCGTGACCGCCGACCACGGGCCACTGATCACACTGTAAGAAAAAGTAAACAGTTTCCTTGGTTAAATTTCGCTTCACTTTTGGCGACGTTAAATCTCTGGTTGACCACTGCCGAATATTGTTCCAGGTTGCTTACCGCTATTCGTCGTGTTTCAGTGTTGCTTAACAGTGCTGAACAAGACGAAGTGCAAATAGATATTTCTATTGGATACAACAAAGCAGAAACTTACTTTATTCAATTATTGATATTCTTCATCGTTGACTGTATACGATTGTGAACATTCGTTAGTCTGATCATATTACGCAATTCGAGTCATAGTTATTTTACGAGTGCCTGGTTATACACGTTGCTGGACAAAATTATCTTTAAGAATCTCTGTGTGAAGACATCCATACTTATCTTTTGCTGCTCCGTGAGGTCCGTTCAACATGATCGATGAATAAGTGGGATTGCCCAGCACTAATCGCTGAATGTACATCCTCAGTTTGGATTATCAGCCTTTAAGAATAATATGCGCATTGGACTTTCCTGCTTTGTCGTTTGCATACAATAGAAAGAATTTCGTATTGCTGTGCAAGCGTATTGGCACAGGATGTACAAACCAGTTTGCATACTTATAATACAATTTTCACAAGAATCAAGAAATACAGCGTAAAACTAGCGTCAATAATTAACCGCAGTTGGATGGCTCAATTATATTTTTGTGTAATCGTAAAAACTACCGTTTAGGAATCCGGAATCGCTTCTAAATTGGTCGACAAATATCGCGGATATGCGGTCCGATTTTTATTTTTTCCACAGAAAAGACGAGTGAACCTTTACTGGAAAAATTGTTTTGCACACTGCGTACGAAGATGCCAGGCAAAATCTCTTTTTCGATCACTCATAACTTCGCTGATGTTTGTTTGATGCGGATATATCTCGAGAACTCTGTATGTATGAATTTCTTCACATTCCTGGCAATAACGGGTGTACCGCGGCCAATTGTTATGCTTCCGTATTTCTTTGACTTGTGCTTCAACACTGTAAGCAGTAAAATTAATATTCATATGGCAGACAGCTGGCTTTCAAATTTCACCGCAATTCACTCTTCCATTGTTATGTGCAAATTTTGCAGCAGCCATTGAATATCTCCTGGAAAGTAATTGATTGCTACAGACTTGAAGGAACATTTCTTGCAATTATGGTGTACTGTGATAGTTAGTAAAATTCAAGTGACAATAACTGAAATAATTGCGGGATTTTACCTGAAACTCATAATACGCTGTTTCGCATACTGATTTTTAAGCCGGCCACTCAGGACGAGTAATACGTAAGAAAAGGTAAAACAAGTCGGAGTTTCGACATAAACTTCATCAGTCAATCGACCGTTCTCTCAAAAAGAACGAGACTTGAATCAACGGAAAAATTTTCATTCTCGCCAGTATTAATCGCCAACTGATCCGTACAAATTTGCTCTGGTTGGGACTTTTGCTCCAACTTTAAGGTTACTTTTTTTTTTGACTAAAATTTACCGCTGTTCAGTGTAAAAACTTGTCAAAGAAACGAACGCTTCAGCCGTGACTCGGCGGTTTAGGTACTGCGATTACTTTGAGTGATCAAACTGTTTTCAAGAAATCAGAACTCATCGCCAATGAATTGTGACGCAAAATACATTAGGAATAAGTTTGTCACGCATATGGTTTATTATAGCTATTTTCCTCGGTTTCATTGCTTCAAAGTCGTTCGTTGCGAACTTTTGTGCATATTTGAAAGAGTTACGTATCGCTACCTCGATCACATGCACCACCTTTTTCATCACGTATATTTAGCATAGATTAGCAATAATATTATTATTGAATTGCATAACAATTTCAAGAGAAACATCGAAAGTGACATCAGTTCTTAGAGAACGATTTATCCTCATCGGCAGTTCTGTGTATTATAATTCCCTGTGTGATTTCCCCATCGTAATACTCAGGACCGTAATCCGCTACATTGATTTCTAGCTGCTCGGAGTATCCGTCGTCATATCCTAAGGGTCCGTCGTCATATCCATATTTATCACCATTTTCGTAGTAATACTTCGCGGCATCGTAGTTTGCCGAATTCGGACTGTAAGGATCTCCTGCTGCAAAAGCTTTCTAGAAAAGAGAAACTATAATGAGACTATATGTACATGTTGACCTTTCACATCGATATATCACGAGCCAAACTATTACCTGGTTGGTTTCCAAGGTGGGAGATGGAGTGAGTCCTTGCTCTTCGCACTCATACTGATCATACTCAATTTCTGCTACCTCCGAGGGTTTCGGATTGGAGATCGATGGCATTGGGTTGGGAGTTGTCATGGTCCGTGGTCCACTAGTCAGCATATCGACCATGGATTGAGTGGCTTCTACATTGTAAGGGATGCTGGGACCACCACCGTATTCTCTTTCAATATTCTTCACCTTGTTTCGTAGATATTGCGTAGGCTGAACAGTACCTAACCGATGCCATCTTCCAAGATCTTGTACTTGTAGCTCAATGGGTGCATTGAGATGCGGAGAATTTACTAGAGGAATGTGTAGCTCGGTATGTGCATTTTTCTTATGTACCTGTTGGGCCGAGACCGGTTGATTTTTCAAATCAATCCGTTCTTCCTGGTTCCCAACCTCCACCTCATCTAAATTTTGTCTCGTAGGTGAACGATGGGGTATTTTATGATATTTCAAAACTAGGTTCCAAGGGATTGGAGGCACATGGGGTTCAGAATTTTGCGTGAGGTATATAGGCTGAGGCTGTGAGTTAAGGTTCCCCGCATTGTAGTGAAAAATATCAGATTGATCGATAGATGAGGTCGTCGACACGATTAGAGGATAGCCGACTATTTGTAGCTGGTCGTTGACTCGTTCCAGCGGAAACCTCATGAGAGCATAGTAAGTTCTTTTTTTAGGGCCGAGGACTTGCACCGCGTCCCACGGCGACGTTATATGGAGTTGATCTGCTACAGGGGCAAACAAGTCGAATGTCTTCGTGAGGTTTTCCTCTTTCGTTTGCACCCCAACGTCCGCTGACGAATTCTGAGAATACGTGTGGGCTATTGGAACCTTGTGGTCCGACTGATGAACCGTTTTGTAGTCCTGGCGTGGCGCCGGAAATTCCGGTGATTCTGTTTGATTCTCTGGGGGAAAATGTTCGAGTAGCATTGCCGTGGAGGGTTCTTGTGCCGTGAAATTCCGTGCGACATTTTTCGCCCCATTACGTGGCGAATCAACATCAAGTTCACTGTGATTGCTGGATTGATTGCTTTTTACCAACGATAGGTTACCAGGTATATTCTGAAAGGGAACGACATCGTTTATTTTCACACCCGGTGCTTTCGTGTTTTCCCCTGTTTTGATATTGTTGGTGGAATTTTGCAGTAGCACTGATGAGTTCAATCCAGAACCAACCGTCGAATCATTCTCGGCACTGTAAATTTCTTGTATTAACATTTCACCTGGACGGTAATTTTTACTTGGAAGGATCTCGTTACTCTTATTAAGCTGCACAAAATGATTTATCGGATGATCCTCCCTGGGATCTTTCCCGAAGTTCTTGTCTCGTGCTGCAAAGTCAACTGAGTTGTCCTGAGTTGAGTCGTTCTTGATATTCAGCTGCGATTCTGACAAATCAGTCGAATAACCGGAATCCGATCTATTGTTATCGGTCTTATATGACTGTGGTTGATGACGGTACGTGGAATTGGGTGGCCTGGACTCCGTTAGGGAATCGTTCTTTAACTTTATTGAGTGAATATCTGAATCTGGTCCTAGGTTATAGTAATCCTGATGGTACGCGGTCCAAGGACCTTCTCCGTAATTGATTCTCGGGTGACCGGTATTTTTTTTCGAGAGATGACTTGGTTTCTGTTGATCCACGGAAAATAGTTGTGGAACATTTGTGCTCACGTTAGGATCGAAGTTATTCTGAAAATTATAGTGCGTTAGTTTCAAAATTCCAGTTGATTCATGCTACGTAATTGAGAGTACATGTTTTCAACAAATTCGAGTCAGTCTAAAATATCCTTAATATTTATCAACAAGCGTGTGGATTTTTGAGTCAAAGGAATCGATTTCTTCCACCTTAGGACGTGGTTTGGGTATTGGCCTACTCGTTGTCGTTTCTACATCCGTTCTTGGCATTACCAAACTTGTATCGTTGCTCTCAGTTTCAACTTGAGAAATGGATGAATTTCTGGACTGTTTCTCGACTGGAGTTAGCTGATTTTGATCTTGAATTTGCCCGAGCTCTTGATCGTCATGAATATTTTGAGTAATTCCAGGTTCAGATTTTTTATCCGCAGGATCATTTCCATTATCTGTATCTTTCGAATGTTGTGAAGTTTGAGTTTTATCGAGAACTGGTACCTGTGATCGACATAAACAAATTTCGAAAAAATACATCACTTCATATAACGCCAGAGTCGATTAATGCACAATGACGTTCTCAAAAAACCAATGTGAAGAAAAAAAAATCTCTATGACTATTTGCAGGGCTTTCCATAGTTTCATAAGCTTCCGGTATATTAACCTGTACTTCTTCCGTATTCACTGGAAATTCCACTAAAGGTTTTCGGATAGAGCTATCGTCCTCATTGTAGGGTTTGGTGGATTCAGGAATCGCATCGTTTTTTAGGAGCCATTTCTGAAAGGCTGGATTATCGGAGGTTAATTTTCGAACTTCCCTCAACCAGATTTGAAATTTCAATCTTCCCAGACTGTTTTTCACAGATTCCAGCCATTCCTTGAAGTACTGTAATATTGCGTTAAGTATTCCTATGCATAAGTATTGCTGTCGGAGCAGCTTTATGCTGCTTCGAATCTGTATCGCGGTATTTACCTCATATTTAACGTTTTCCTCAGCATGTTTGGCCCATATTTTGATGGCGTCTAAACCCGTTTTTAAACGGAGATAGTCAAGCCACTCTGTCATTGAAGGAGCGATCGGTTGCTGTGGATGCACGACTTTTTCTACATCAGCATCATTTTTGATCACAGGCGATTTAACGTAGACCGGAACTTGATAAATTGGTCCACTGGGTAGCGAATACGTGTTTTTGCTGCAGTGACACCTAACACGGATGGAAAAACAATAACATTTTCACTGAAATAAACCCTGAATTCAAAGTACCATGATTAGTATCAATAAGCGGACTTATCTTACTTCGTCTGACTCGGAATGGAAGCTAGTCTAGAGTCAACCTTTGACACAGTTGTAGGATAACTGGGAAAAGCTGCAGTCTCCATCGGAGGTACCTTGAAATTCAAATCGTATTTGCAAATAGTGTTCTGGATGAATGTTTTGACTGTGTCTTGATTAAAAACTGAGCATTTTGAAGGTAGAAAAGCCGTTCACCACAGTTGGGTACATAGTCGTGGTTGTTCCGCCGATCTTCTGCCGCGTCATCTGTACTTTTTCGTCTCCATCTTCATCTTGCAGAGTTGTATCCCTTACGATCAACGACAGGCCTTCATCCACAGTTGAACGAGTCGGCGGCTAAAATTTTTAGAATAGATTCACTGCTCTTGTCAAGTTTATCAACCTTGAGGCATACCTCAGGGGTTTTCAACTGCCAGACATTGTTCACAGCAGTAGGTGCTCGAGGAACAAGTCGCGTAGAAGGTGATGATATCGTCTCGGAGGATGCATGTGGTTCCCGACAGACACGGGTTGTTTCGCAGTTTTCGGTACCGTGCTCAAGCTTGCAGGAGTCCTGGACGATAACTGAGCACTCCTGATTTCTGGGGCAAATCCAGCCTCGACAGCCTGGGCTAAATGGGACCTCATTCACTGGCAAGAAAACGTGAAGGGAATAATGTCCACAATTTCATTGAGCGTTGGGTAATTTTCTAGAGATTCAAATTCAAAGTCGAAACTAACCATTTGTACTTGTGCAGTCAGGCGTATGTTTGCAGTGATCAGAGGAGGAGCAGTTGTCCGGTGGTCTTCGCAGGAAGCATTCATATTCCGAAGGACATCCCAGATTTCTGCATCTAGCATGCCAGGCTTGAACATCTGTGCGATGAAAATGAATGAAAGACGATTTTTCACGAAGTTGTTATGCACTATGTACCTTTGTTCTTGGCGCAACTTCTGAGCAACCTGCAAGGCGAATGTGGGCACTTGGATTCTCGCAAGATACACCGATGATCGGGTGGGCAATGAAAATCGGCGCAGGAAGTTGGACCGTCGTAATATTCGTGGTCAGAAACGCAGCGTGCTGCTTGTTGTGTACATCCTGTACAGATTCATAATTGGCTTGTATTAATTTAGTTGTGTATTTAATCAGTTCATGAAGAGCGGAAAATAATTACTCCGATCCCAATGGCATCGGCGAACTTTGACGAGGCAAATGTAACCCTTGCTGCAGCGAACGGATTCACAAGTAATCGGCCCTTTCAGTGATTCTGAAAAGAAGCTCTGAATAACTCTGGTAAACAGTGCATTCTTTCAATTTTTCTTTCTTTCCTCTTAAATTACCTCTCGGCGTTTTAGAACAGTAGTGCATAATGGGACACGGTGGATTTTTGCACCAAAATTTCCGACTCACGCAATTCTCACCCTGGTCGCATCGCACGAACGCACAAGGTTTTGAGAAGTTAGAATTCCCCTCTCCTGTTACAAAAAAATTGCACTTTGTTCGAGTTGTCGTGTGAAAAATTTTGCACTTGGATAAAACAAGCGCCTTTGCAATTTCAATGGATATCGCGATATCGCAAAACCACTGAACGTTCACCGAGGCCAATAACCCAATCAATTTATCACTCTCTTACCTCCCTTGAGTCGATCGTTGTTGGATGATCGAACGATATCGGCGGTAAACGCGAAGAGAAATATCGAGAGTCCGAGTACGAGGACATCTCGGTACATCGTGAACTCGCGGGGTGAACCGTCAGCTTTCAACTAACGGTTAGAGAGAACACGGGTCTCCGCAGACGTGCGCAGGGTGAAATCAGAGCTGCCACACAGGAAGCTTGCAATGTCAACAGGTAGACGACATATTTCCACGCCGTCACTGTGACGGGCAGCAAATCGATAGTTGGATGTAAACTATGCAATTCCTCAAACGACAGCGTTTATACAAACTCATTGTCGACAAGCAGTCGTTGACACAGTCTGTGACTGTTGTGTTTTCAGTTTACAATTTGAAGAACGGTATCGCATTGACGCAACAGGTGATTCACGTGCAAAGTTAATAAGTTGTATAGATGTATTCGATACAGCCAATCATTAGACGGTTAGTTTATTCATGAATTATTTTATTCTATATAGCGTATATTGTAAACCTCGTATCTAGGTATACGTGTGTCAAGTGTAGATGATATTCGTTGAAGAATTTATAAAAAAGATGTAGATGCCTCTAGAAACGTGTAATTATCACGCGTGACGTACAGATTACATAATATCTAGATCTACGTATAGAATATCGAAAACACAGCCAGTCGAATCGATCCTTCGGCACCTTAACCTTTACTCGATTAATTTACAATTGTTTTAAAGTGTTTAATTACGGTAAAAGCAAAAGTTTCTGCTCCTGCAAATACTGTACAAATCCCAACCGTGAATAACCGGTTGATTAAATTGAACACACTTCTGTGTTACACTTATACACGGAAAAAATGGAGCATTTTTTTGACGTGTTAAAAATAAAATAATTGATGGTTACGGAAAATAAATATAATACCGGATTTTTAAATTTAAAAATATGATGGCTTATGTCGAACGACGATACGTGCTTCACTTCAGGTTATTAAAAAGTAAACTTTTAACAAAGCATTCGATTTTCTGTGCGTTGGCCAAGATCTGGATGAAGAAATTTATCAGAAAAACTGAATATCAGTTCAGTTATTTCTTGACGATTTGTACCAAAACGCCGGAGCTCATCGCTTTTAAAGTTTTGATATATTTTCAACCATCAAAAATTTCGGTAAGTCCCAGCTTTGAGAATAACGTATTTTACAATTATATGATACCAAGAGTGGTAGAGAATGTTGGAATCATTTCGTTGCGTTTGATAAGATATTAACTGAAGGAAGTCCAGGTATCAATTGAATCGGCAGTTCTGTACTAATTCTCAACGGATGATTGTTCATGATTTAACATTGACATATTGGCATAATAAATAAGCAGTATTTTGGATTTAAGGCCGAACTTCGTAGATTGGTAAATACACGACGTGCTTCCAAATGCGCCGCTAGTGAAATCACTCAGGAGGATTGATCAGTAGCTGCGCCAATCCGGCAACAGCACTGGTGAAGCCGGCGTTGTAATCAAGTGTTACTTCCGTGTAGATATAGTCTTCTCTGAAATCGAGAAACCTGTCAGCTTCGTCCGGTCCTGAAACCAAGGCTCCGTGGAGAATCTGTGGGTTCGGTGTTGTCCGATTAAATTCTGCCCATCCGCAAGGTGCTGGCCTATCGGGACAAGAAGCTGCGGCGTGATGTGCCTGTTTTGGTGGATTCAATCCCCATCCGACTACATAACTTCGCCCTGAAATTGAATTCGAATACTGTTAAAGAAGAATTTTGACATCAAGAATTTAGCTCGAGGCTCGCGCTAAGTTGGTACAGCAAAGAATACTCTAGAGCGAAAGTATGATTGTTTTGTGCTGGGCAGGTAATGGACGCATTGGGCTATGGAACCTTAAGCGTTCTGGGCATCGACGTTCACGCAGTAACAACCGTGACTATAATCGTTGCTATGATTAAGGACGTTGTCACACGCCCTTGAGTTTAACCAGCTAATATAATTATGAACAAATGGCTCGTACCTGTACCGCCGAGGATATAGTGTATCTGATCACGTGCGAAATTTCTGTACTCCTCGGAGTTGCCGATAGCCGGGTAATCGGCGGCCTGAAGACAGATGAATGCTACGTTAGCTGCGTGGCAAAGAGTGCCGAATTTATCTATGTAGAGGAGGCCTTTTGCAGTTTGCTTTTGATCTCGAACCGAAAAATCGCAGAAGGCTCGGGCGGCATTTTGATATTCTTGCTGCTCGGTAAGCTGAGCCATGATAACCTGCGAAACAGTCCAATAAATAATTGGTTTAATGATGCGCACACGACAAAGTGAAACGTCCTTACTTCCTTAAATCGCAAATCGGCAAATCGTCGTGCTGAAACGGCGCAGAATTTCTCAAGATACGCTCTGATTCGTCTACTAGTCTCCGTTAACAACGATCATTCAGCGCATCTTGACGTCCGTTCCAAAATCGATCGAGATGTGAAAATAAAGTATAATCTTTAACTGGAACTCACCTGTACACCGGCCACCTTTTTATTGTAGTAGAATTCATTTGGTCGTTCTTTCAGATGGAAGTGCTGATAGTGGTGCTCGGCGTCCTCCAGATATTTCGACTTATTGGTGGCTCGGAAAAGCCAGGCCGCAGCCCAAGCCAGCTCGTCGCCGTAGTCGATGCTCTCGTAATATTGGGCTGCACCTTTGATCACCTCGTGATAAAGTCCTCTTCGAGTATTGGCGAAGTGGTAAAGTTCTTTGGCGTGTCGGAGACACTCGGCACTGTACGAGGCGTTCGAGTCGCGGAAGAGGATGCTGGTAACCGCCAAGGCAGCGGCCGTTTCACCGGCAAGATCCGAGCCTGTCGATTGGAATTGGAATGTAGTGCGTGACGGTCGTTAGTCACGGGCATGGCAAAGTCTAATATCGATTAAAATTAACAGTCAAAAAAAACGAAAGAAAAAGAAGGAAGGATACTCGTACTGGTAACAAAGAAACTGATTCCTCCGATACACCCAGCTTTCTTTAGCTTTTGTGTAAATGAAATGAATGCCGAATGGTTCGCGGTAGAAAATCGAACGTTCGATTAGTGTAGACCTCTGGTTTCAATAGACGTGTTCCACTATCTAATTTTCGGTCTCCTTTTGAATATATTTAAGTAATCATTGTTAAGTCATCATTGGCTCTAAGTCATCAGGTCTGTAACCGGGCTGGGGATTTTACGAGGTTGTATAAGTAGTCGCTTTGGCCGCTCCCTTTCATAATATCGTGCAACTCACCGTGTGGATCGCTTACGTCGTATCCCTAATTATAAGCTCTGAATTTTATCGTAACGGTTTGTACGTTCCATAAAAACTTATAGAAATCCTTATCTAGATTCGAAATCTCGAAGGACGAACATCAAATCAAATCCGTACAAAGTCTTAACGTGCCTTCCACGGCGCCATTGTATACCTGGATGATCCGAATCGATCTTGAAAGCCGGCCTCGAGGTGTTCAACTCCTCTGGTCTTCCCCAGAATCTATGATCCAGGGCGAAGTCCCCGACTTGACCATAAAGTACGTCTTCGCTCACGTGACATTTGATGAAGTAATCCGTCGCCCACTTGACCGCCTCGCGTAGTTCGTCGAGTTGACCTGCGGCCTCGTAGGCTTGGGGCCAGCTTACCGCACCCCAGGCCAGGAGGGTCGTCATAGAGGCCATTGTGAACCCAAACTTAACAAAGTCTCCAGCTGTTTAGAAATAGAAAAAGCAGGTTGTATCTTCGTTAAAAATCACTTCAGTTACCAAGACGCGGCGTCGGTTAGCCGCTTTGTTTGAAATTGTGAGAAATGCCTGATCTGGGAGCTTCTTTGTCATTCCGAAAGCCTGCAAGGGTGCGTATTTCTATTGAAAATTTCTCGCACAGTCGGTGGCGGAGTGAAACCAAAGGTACGAATCGACCAACTGGTATGACTATACTATATTTACTCTCAACTAAATGAAAGAATGGTAGATGCATGCGGAACAGAAAAGTTTCCGCAAACGTACTTTTTTCGTACATCTTGACAGGGTAAATTATATGAATAATTGTTGAACGGACATCTGAGTATGGTAGATTTGCTATGCGATTTCAGGAACTTATTTTAAGTACCCGGTATTTGCTACTCCATTTATAACATTTTTCGCTGCCCCTCCTTCCGAGCTTCGGATCTTACCGCGAACTAACAATTAACGATGGAGCAAAAATATTTCTTTTATACACACAAGGAATTTAATTTTTTTATTTCTACTCTATTCAAATAATTCAAATAAAAGTGTTTCCACTTCGTGGTAGAAACCGTTGTTCCGATTACGATTTAATAAATGGAAGAAACATCCTTTAGGCCATATTTTGTGGTGACGACAAATTTTTCATCCGCATATGTGTTGGCCTAATTATCAGAAATTAGAACTTATTTTCCGCGTTTTCACGCAAGTGGTTTTCGTAACGAGTATTGTGTGACAAAGCATTTGTTTATCAGTTTTAACAATTTACCGTCATAATAGCCTCCGGTGAGGTCCTCGCCGTTCTGACCACGATCTTCCAATCCGGAATCCCCTCTCCAGGGTATTCGATTGTTCTTTGGAAGGCGTCCCGACCGCTGAGCTTCGTAGAAAAGCAACGATCGCTCCAGAACTTCGAAGTAGTCGCGTTCGTCCTCGACGATTTCCTCGTTCGACGGTGGCGTCGCCAAGCTTATTCCGAGAAGTGCGAACCACAGGAACCCGACCACGATCTAAAATTGAACGGGGAAGAACAATTGTGCAAGATTAGTTGCACAAACAACGTGTAACACACTGTTCTTTCTCTTTTCAACAATGACGACACTCATGCAATCTGGAATTATACATTCAATCCCCGTGCAGTGAGTTACGGAACTGTAGTTCCGCAGATCTGAGTGACAATGAGTTTTGAATCGATCAAATTGGAAGAATGGTTAGTTGCTAACATTCGCATCAGTTTGAAATTACGTAAGAGATGTAAATTTGCAAACGTTTCGCAAAACGTTGGTCGGCTCTGCGCAGTTTATGATAACTGACAATAATATTTTGCGTTGTGGTAAACTGACATATAAACCCAAGAAAAATATTCAAAGGCAATTATAGCTGTGTGATGAAAAAAACAACAGAAAAACAGAATCAACCAACGCATTGGTCACACGGCTCAAAAATTTTCCTCATTTTATTACACACATGTGATAAGATCTTTCAGCTGCGAAGCTACGCAACTGCTACTTACCCAGTGTGGTTAAAATTGCCTGCATATTCTAATCGTATAAACAAGAAACAAAAAAATGTAACACGTATAAAAGCGCAAACAAATTTCGACATTAAATTTTTACGCGTCAGCAGCGTTTTCCGCATCGTCGATCCGAGTAGGTATACGTGTAATTTTGAATAGGGACAACAAAGTAAAATCGGCAAGTAGTTTGCCGATCAGTTCACTCCGCATGTACGATTCGATTACTAAAATAGACGACAGATCGATAGATCTTGGCAAACGTGAGCAGGCAAGGGATTGAAAAAGAGAAGGAAAAGGCGGGAGGCGTCGAGCAGATCCTGGGATCGAGGGTACGACTCGCTTCGCACGTCGTCGCCTTGGGATTGGCCAGCCATTGTTATTAACGTAATTAATATTTCGGTCGTTTCTGGACGGTATAAGCACACGCATGCCGAACAGTGCCTGGCACACGCGGATCTGCGCACACTTGTTTAGGTATCGAAAGGCCGTCTCCGCAGGCGTGAGCGATAAATCCTGCAGTCGTAAGCGCCTGTGGCGAGTACCGACCAAAGCGGACGTGCCGTACCTAACTAAACCCGAGGAATGAGAAGGACGAGAAAATATTACTGTTCCGTGACCACTTCTCACGTCAGGCTCACCTACCTGTGAGGTCTAAGATCTTCGTACAAGCTGCAGGGTGGCCGTAAGGACCCGTGGGATTCGAAATTTCCCGAGTTTTAAGGAAAAGTTGAGCATCACGTTTTACCGCGAATATTTCATCGTAGAAACTCTGTTTGTCGAGAAGCCCAGGATTTTTATTTTACCGCTTTATACTCTTATCTTCAACGTTCTTGGAAAACCTGAAGCAATCAACATCGAAAAGTTGGCGAAAACATCGAATCTCATCGACGGTCTGAGCAGTTACAGCTTCTTGTTTCCTAATTTGCCGAAACATTTTCCTTGCTGACTAACCGCAATATTTGGGTAACTTCAGAGGTCCTGCGAGGAAAGATTTTCGTGAAATCGTAGAATCGAATTTTCTTGAGGGATGGTAATGTTGTGATTCGGAGGTTTTACTGTAGGGTTGAAACTTGTACCGAGATAATATCAATATAACACTAACAATAAATGATTTCGAGGAACATCAAAGTATAACATTGAACAGAAACACGAGGTTCGCATAAATGTAACTCGAATCAGTCGTACTAATTCCACTAAAATCACTGAAAATCTCTAATCGTCAAAAACGCTATAGAAATCGCATTATCGTAACAGCTTGTTTGAATGCCTCGATGGCAGAATATATTAAATAATTCTATAATTTAATTTTAATTGGGATCAGTTACGCGTCTCCGATAATGAATTCTTCGTATATCGTTACAGATAGATTTCGTCAGTTACCGGAATCAATGTTGTACGATTTCCACAAATGTAATTAGTTAAAATATATAAAGCTCAATACGTAATTGAAAAATTTATACAGTATACTTATTACACTTTTTATCGAGTCATGGACGACTAAAATAAGCCTTTTGTTATTTGGCAATTTCATTTTAACCTTAAAACCCCGAAAAATAACGTGTTCCTTATAAATTTTTCAATAGCCGAGATTTGTTTGTTAAAGCCATTCAAGGCCACATTTAAATCAAAAATATTTATCTCTGTTGACTTTTCTTGCGATCCATTACCGAATGATTGTTTGTTTCAGCGTTTTGTGACCAGACTGTACATCCGATGGATTCTCGACATGAAATCACGTTGCAGACATTGTTGCGAATGATTGAACACTGTGCGCATTTGATGAGTTGGCGAAACGCGAATCGATCAATTATTCAGATTCTGAGGTGATGGAGATTTAATGTCTTTCTAATTCCAAGACGCGCGTTATCAGTTCAATACTTGGTAGTGAAACTAATACATCCGGAGCAGTGCTCGAGGTGAAGGTAACGACCCTGAACGGCAGCAACGACGATAATTTGTTTTAATGATTGGCTTATTTTAATACTATACAGATTGTGCAACGTGTGGGTAAAAGTGACGATTCTGAGTGAGTATGAAGTTAACGGATATTATACGAACTCAGAATCGTCATTGCCCACGAGTTGCACACAATGTTTTTTTCCGAATGAAAATGTAAAATTATGCTATTGGCCGCCTGCTCTAAAGGAGCAAATTCTCAATTAATGAGAGCCCGTTGAAAAATGGCGAAACCTTTGTTCCTCTAGCGGAGAAATGGTTCGCCATTTTCCAACTAGCACTCATTCGCTGAAAAATAGCCTGTTTTGCTCATTTTCAGCAGACGGCCAAGCCGCCCGCCTATTTCTACGTTGGAATTGTGAAGAGGAAATTTCTTCGATCACATTTTTAGGGTAATACTCTATATTGCCATCTCTGAGAAAGGTGCGAACAGAATATATCCACCAGAACTTAAGCAAAAGTGATCCTCAGATGAATCGAAAAATTTCCTAACGCCATAAACATTTTTCCCGCAATCTATAAATTTATGACTGATTGAAACGTGACAAGGTTCGCGATCAGCCTACTTTTATAATAGCATCTGAATACCGCGATTCGGTACCCGATGAAAATCTACCCTCCGAAAAAACGGGCTGCAATCGTGGCTCATCCGATGCAATGTATTTCACCGAGCATTACGCGGAATGAATACCAAGCGTGAACCCCATTAGTCCGAAGTATTCGATGACCAGTGAGATTTGCGGCTCCTGATGTGGAACGCGATCGAGAAACGGGCCGAGTAATTGCAGTACTTGAGGTGAACACCGATGGCCGAATGTTTGCCAGGAGTAAACACGTGAGCATTTGAGTTGCCGCCGCTGCAGCGACCGAAGGACCAAGATGGGACTCGACTGCAGCTGGGGCCATCGACTCCTGGAGTTCGCAGAAAACTTGCGTCTGTGTGTGCGTTGTGTTGGTATGCATGTAATTACCGAGGTTTGTGTCCCTGGTGCATGTACGAGCAAGGTTTGAATAAGGTGGGAAAGGCCACCCCAGCCTAAGTGCAATCTTTACACACTTTGGAATGAGGTGTGGCTCGCGAGTCGGTGCACCGACGAATGAGAATGAAATTACGTGGGCTTCCTGGAGTTTGTGTAACACTGATAATCCGATGCAATTATATCGCGATTCTTGCGCCGCTCGCATAAAACATCTCGTCGTACTTCAGAAATAATCTTGTCATTTAGTCAACGCTTTCAAAAACGTACGTGTATCCCCTTTTTTGTCGACTGATCAAAGCAACTTTATCTCCGTTCGCCGCATAAGTATTTAGCATGTAAATTTATGTTGCCGATTCGTAAATTTTACCAGGAATAGTACATGACCTGAGATGAATGGATATTGCGTCGTTAAACCGCATACAATGAGTCAAAATGTTGACGCGCAAGTCATGACTGATCTTTCAATTGAAATGATTCTTGGCTTCGGAAAGTTTCACACCATTTTGTTGTTTACACGTCTGTGTTAACAAGAAATTTTGGAAACAATTATTGATGAAAATTTCATGAACCGCGATGGTATGAGATCTTCAGCAAATGTGAGACTGATTTTTGGTCGCCGAATAGCTAGATTCCATGCTAGATGGACTTGCTTTAGACATACCGGAAGTGAATACCTGAGCCGACTCTGCGCGGCTTCCGGCCACTAGACCACCCTCGGGGATGCCATCGATCGCGAAATGAAAAAAGATCTGTGTCGAAAATATTGAAACCTTTTCAAGTATCACATACTCACACACATACACACACACACCAGGACCCGACTTGTTAGTTGATTTAAGAATTCCACAATATACAACTAAATTATTAAACTCAACCGCTAAAATTTGCTTATTGACAGTCGCTTATTGTTATCACTAGTATACTATATATGCACTAAAGGATAACAAGAAAATTTCGGTACTTGAAGTTTTGGCGTAGGAGGAAAATTGGTGAATTGGTCCAATAAAGCTGGGAAATTTAACATTTAACCAGCGTTTAAACGATGAGTCTATTTTTACATGAATGAAAAATCTGTAATTATATAATCTGTGTAAGCCTGAAGCGAGCTACTCGATGAGTTTTTTCATTACCATAAATTGCGAGAATATTGCATTCGCTTTGCACGCTTTCAGCATGAAAAAAAAGGTAACCGATTCTTAGAGGATCGGTAAAAATTCTTGGTGACATTGACGCAATTGGAAGACTAATGGAAACGTCAAGACTCGAAATACTTATTTACAAGAGTGGATTATAAATGTGCGATGTTCATGTTGTGAACAGAGAATACGACGCGTACATAAGCGGTAATGAGGATGTATATGAGGCCGAGGACTCACCGTGAGGCGATTACAGATTGTGTACGAAGCAGTCATCCTCTTGTAGTTTTTCCTAGTATTTCGGAGTATTTTTTTGACACTTTTGTCTAACTTTCCGGAGTGCTTTTAGCTAAATCTCCATTAGACACATTCAACTGGTTCACCACCCCGTTTTGAGTACACAACACAACATTCACACTCCTCGCAGGAATATACTCGCGATGCTCAAAATCAAGTAATTCACAGCAAACAAGTCCAAGGTTAACACAGTTATGATTTGTTTTACTTCAAGTTTCACCCGTGCCACAGCTGTTGATGATAATATATATTAATTCTCCGGTGCTGAAACTCGACTCACCGGTCATTCCTTGTATAAGATAAAAAAACAGACTCAAACGTCATCAATGCAATTGCATCGAACTTGTTAAAATAATCATGCGACACTCGTTTAATTTGAAAGGTGATCTGTTAAGCCGATTGATCACGAGTACCTGACATTTTTCGTCCAACAATTTCACTAAATGAACGTGTATGTGCGCACGTGAATACTTAGGTACACTTCTTATCTACGTATTTCCTTTACTAATTTGAATTACTTGTTTACAGTTTCAAAAAATTCCAAAGTTTTTATTACTCCGAGGTTTGGTATCACGTTCGCACGTCCATCAGCATGTCCACCACGAATACTCCCAACTACCAGACTTCTGTTCACGCACTGTCTGACACCAAAGACGACTGAAGACTGACTGACTGACTGACTGACTGACCAACTCTGTTCGGCTAGTGTAAGTGAAAGAAAGAGCGCCGCTGCTGTGAATAGCTCGCAACTCACTCTTTGCCTCATTATCAGAGAATTTGAGCCCTCAGCGTGTGGCGATAATGACTTGGTATGATTAATTTGTTTCGTTACACGGTGGTTCGTGCGTAAAACGATTGTCAGAGAGTATAATTTATAGAGATGCAAAAAAGTAGTCTTTTGTTCACGAATAAATATTACCAGCTGACAAATATGCAGTCAACGTTTAGTATTCACTCACTAATGTTCAGTTATTCCCGTTTTTCAAACACTTCGCAACTTCGAACCTTTTTGCAACATCAATCTGACCGTTTTGATAAAAATTTGTTCCTCATGTTTAAGTTGGTCTGAATATGAGTGACCGGGACTTACTGGTTGAAATATTTCAACCTGAATTATAAGTAAATTAGAAAAGTTTTTATTCTTGTTTCGAGATAAAACGACTGGTAGTTAAACCATTGAAGGTAATAAGTGTGGAGAACTTTCTGCAGCGTGTAATGGTTCGCAATAAGTAGCAAGAAATGCGTAGCTTCCAGCTAATTATAAGAAAAAAAAATGTATTTACGTAACGCGATAATTAGAGTTAAAAAGCTAGTACATAGTCCGATTTGAAGGGGATCGAGCCTGGCTCAAGCGGCTAGCCATTATAGCTCTTTACCCTTTAGAATGCAACTTTCTCTCGAGGCGGCATTACATCTGCAGCAATCTGTACAACCAGGTTTTACCAACGGTTCAAATCAATTCCTTAAATACCACAAGCGTGAAGAAACCAAAGAATCGGTTGACCTTGATTTTTCTCAAGTTTTCTCCAATCGCAGAATAGTATAATGATGGGTAATTATGGTGAGAGCTGATCGATTGAGCACTCACGAGTTGGAACTGTGGCCAAGAAGAACGGCGTTGAATAAAATCCCGTTAATCTAGCTTATGATCGTTTTTGGTTGTTTATAGGTATATCGAGAAACGAAATTCACATAGGATATATATACACATGTGTATAAATATATATTTTTATGGAAAATATGTGTTTGTACAAAGTTGTAGAAATAGTTACACCAGACTCCAATATCATGTGATGTGTAAGTGCGACAAGGAAGATACAGGCGAAGGTGCTTCGATCACTTGCTCAGCGACGCATATCAAAAATTAGCTTCTTAAAAGTTTTATTTGCAAAAAAAAAAAAAAAGAACAGAGAAGTGGCGAGGATTCGTGAAATGGATAGATTAGTGGGAGTTAAAAGAGAAGTTAGGAGAGACACTAGTCGATGACGAGTTGGCGGAATGAGCCGTCCAACCCGAAGAGGTCATCCTGTGTTTTTGGTTTACCGGGGCGAAGAGCCTCGTTTGTCTTGATGGCTTCCTGGGCAGCGAACCATGGTCCATAATCTTCCAGCTTCTTGATCCAAGCATCTGAAAAAACCAATAACAGTAATAAGAAATTGGGGCCAATTAACGGTTTGCTGCGGTTTTAAGTAATTGAGAAAAAAGTTGGCATTGAGAAAGTTTCGTTACAATAGCGTTTCAACTTTGGGCCATCTAAAGTACCATTGATAGCTTATCAATTGCTAACGAAAAAGCTTCCGTAATATTCAAAGCGGTATTCGTTGAACTTTGACCACGAGTCTGGTGACCCGATCGATTTCTGTCGGGCTTTTGACTCCCATTTTTTGGTTATAAATCGAGCTTCTGGCAAGAAAATTTACGCTTTAGAGATGAATTCGAAATACCGTGGATGGCCTGAATGGGTCCTGCGTCGCCTCCGTACTCTGAGGGTAGAATTTCTTTGGGCACGTGTTCGTAGAGGGTTTCAAAAGTGCTGTGAACGAATATCCTGTTCCGGATTTTCTCCTTTAGGAATGGTTTGACAAAATTTATTATCGTGTCTACCAATGGACTAACGTTAACCACGTGAACTTCCTTCAGCTTTACAGGATAAGCTTCCTGCACGCATATAAGGAATTTTTTCACAATTGTAGGTGTGAATTTTGCAAAGTGCGTAGGCGTCGCGACGGAAGCGTCCAAAATGTAGACGTCACCGGCAACCCCGTAGAGTTCTTCCGCGAGACGAACGTCGCCGATCATGAGTACCATTTTCATCGCCTCGGCTACGTTGGGCGTTGGGATGTCCTTGTCGATTCCTCTCATCAGGATAACGCGACGGCCATTTTTGGTCAATCCTGGTAGCGGGGGAATTTGACTGTGAAAAAATAACATATCTTTATTCAGCTAAACTTTACTTGAGGAGTACGGTTTAAGACATTTGCAAATAAAACTAATTGCTGCGCAAACCAGACTCAATGTCTAATGGCCTGTTACCCAAACTCGTTTGGGATTTCCAAGATTTGATAGTGCTTCCTGAACAAGGAAGGGGGGGGGGAGCTTAGCTATTCGTGCCAAGTTGATGCCTAAGAGCGACTCTTGGAGCTGCAGATTACTGTTCAAATAACTGCAAATATCTTTAATCAAGTTCTCTGACCTTTGATGAATTTAGTAGACTATTCTATACTCAATATGTTATACATTTGAAAATTGATATACGTGATTAACTGTAGGGTGTTGATAGTAACTTTCCATGTGACCATGGTGTACAAATGACTTTCAGCGATCTAAGCCAGTTGACATTGACCTTCAAGGGTTCTCAGGTGATACCTGTACGGTATTTTCTCCGGATTTTAACATACCAATGGCGACTTCAGTCAGTTTTTAATGACATTGGGGATTGTAAGTGTCTTTAAATAAGTTACAGTAGTCGAAAGTACGATTGTTAAGTGGTAGCCTCCGGTTATCAACTCAATATATCTAACCTCAAGTTACTTTAGAGCGAAAGTGTTATGTCTGGAGATTAGCACCCATAAATTACATTCGCATAGAAATGATGCGTGCGCTGGCCTTACGCGACTTTTGGGTCTGGCTTGTTGTTATGTAAGCTTTCATATTCATCATAGACATTGGCTAATCAAGGATTAGAAATTAGTCATCATACCGCATGACGGTACGTGAATTATAGCTTACACAACACTCGTGATCTCCCTCATTTCCGCCCTGGTGATATCTCTTTGGGAAAAAAACTCAGGTACAATTGAACGCATGGTGAAGTACATGTCCAGCTTTCTTTTACACTTCTCAAGTGAGAATTTGCAGCCACGCAAAAATGTCATTAGCCTCAAGTCATCTGTGTAAAATAAATCAATAAAATGTAATTACGCGTTCGTTATTTCCCTTCGGTCTTAGGAATAAGAATGTTAATAACAAATCTTCGCGAAAGATAGCTTCGGATTATAATTATCAGTGGCTGAATTGTTCAGAGACGAGATAATTGGCCCTTGATGAAAAATACTTATACGATTTCTGGCATAATAAGAAATAAATTGTTACCATCGAAAACAGGTAAGTGAGGCTGCTTAGCCAGCCACTCTTTAATCAGCTTTAAATCCCTTTGGCGCGTCGTCGGGTCTTCGTTCAATTCGACCCGGATCTGCTTCGACATCTCTTCTGTCGGCTGTATCAACAACATCTGAAACAAGATATTCTGATTCTTATTCATGCAACGTTTACGAGTGGTGCCATATAATTATTACAGTTTTATTCAGGTTTGAACGAGGGTCCAAGGTGAATAAGCTAGTAAGCAACAATGACATGTTCCTAAGAAGTAGGCAAAATAGACCAACTGATTACAAGATTTGACTGCATGTGCTGTCTGAAGATAAAATTTTTACGTTTCAACGATGGTCAATTTGAAAATAAAGAACAGTGGGAAGTAACGTATCTTCGCACAATATGTTGGACAAAATTTATCGAAACAGTTTTTCATATCCCGAGTCTCTATAATTGAATGGTCATGTGAGTAGGTATGTTAGGATTCGTGCAATTATATCCTTAGGTGTAATTTGAAATTCAAGCGCTGAGCACTCTCAAGTACTAACCGATAAGCGTAAGCATAAATGAGAATGGAATATTTTGTAACGATTCAGACGAATGAACGCACGGCGGTAACAGAGATCTGGATATTTGAATTGTCAAGTTACCGCGTCACGTGTATCCCAGGTTACCTTACCATCTTCCGACGAGACAATGCGATCACGCAACATTCAATATAGATTACGTGCCGAGTATTCAACACCGCAATCTACGCAGATGCGAGATAGCAATGGCAGACCGCGATATTTCGAAGAGAATGGCATAATGTTACAATTCACTCATGCTGGGCAATGAATTAATTCGACTGTGACCGTGCAGTTCTTCCGCATCGGTTGAAAGTGTGGCAAGACTACCAATATATGTCTTTTTGATCACGCGACTTCTCCGTTTTGCGCTTATATATGTGTTACGAAATTTTCCCCCTCTCTGTCTGTCAAAAAAATGCACCGTTCTTGCATAATTTACAGTTGTGCCAGGCGTACCGGTTTTTCAGTGTTTATATAGCTTATTGAGCAAAAAGTGTATTTCCCTGGGAAAAAACGTCCACACGTGGAGCACTGCGGTGTCATTGAGATGTGACAACGCAGTGGAATTGGTAATTTGATGCAATAATTGATAGTGACAATCGCATACCGCCATATGTTGCCTGTTCCCTGTTTTTCGTTAGCCTTTAGGCGTAGCCAAAATTCAGCTCTGGCTGTCTCGAATGAAAGCATGGATTCTTGGCCCTCCGTCAAGTGTGGTGAAAGCCCCGGGGGATATTGCATTACTGGCATTACTGCTACTCAGGTAACTCGATTTACGTTTCGCGAGGAGCCACAGGTGCCGCAGTTTGTTACGTCACGTTTCCACGCGAGGATAATACTCGCAGCACGATATCCACTCGCTCGCTAAGAAGTCTTGTCTTTCTACTTTTTTCACTTCTGATGAAATTTTATATGTGCTTAGGTACCATTAAAATTCATAAAATGTTGCGACGATTCTTGAACAGATAATACGATGCCTGTGTTGTGTACTCAACATTTACGTAACACTCAGGCACATAACATTAATGCCCGACGGTAGGAATTGTCTGACTACGAAAAGTATATCTATGTCACTGTTGCTTTTTATTAGATACCTCGGCTAGCAGGTTTACTCAACACGTAGGCAAAATTAGCCTTGGTAGTTGTTTTCGACGCAATTTGATATCTTTTTGACCCTGCTAAAATCGTGCGATCACTCCACCGCCATCAACAAGTCACTAAATTCCACGATTACCAAGGAACCAACCGGTTTTGTTGCGCCTACGTGCGAATTGAGAAGTGAATGCTTAACATTTTATTCATCATACCGTAGTTTTGATACTCAGAGAAAATTCTTGCAGTCAACGGCACGATCTTTATCAGCATGAAATTCAGCTATTCTGTATTATAGATGGTGATGAATCAACAAGAAACCTTGTACCTGATGATTTATCAATTCATAACTCGACAATTCAGGTTTTTTTTTTCTCTGCAAGAGAACATTATTATCCTTTCTATTCGTAGTGAGAGCCCGATACAGTCTGACGCGATACAGCCAGAGTGAAAGCTATTCTAACGTAACACGTAACGAAGATGTAAGAAATATCGTACTTTTTGGAGTCGAGAAATAAACGTAAGATTATTTTTGCGTTCAATCGTTTTCTTGAGCCATTCACTTTCTCGATTTGGAATTTTTTTCTTACAAATATACCTACAACGTACATAACACAATGCGGTGAAACCACATAAAATTCATTTAATAAGAAACGAATGTTGAACGTCGTTCAGCTTCGTCGTTACGACTTTCACTCTGCTGCATTGCGCTAAAAGCAGAGCCAAGAGACTCATCGTTGAAATCCACATTGCAATAATATTTTGCCAAGATTTTTAAATGCTCTTGTACCTGTTTACGTTGTCTACGTCACGGAAGACGCTAAACGCGACTGAACTATCATGGTGAATTATTGATGACAGAAAAAAAGGGAAACTTTCAATAGGCACTGCAATGAAATTTCAACTCGGGACTCAACGTAACCAAGAGAAAAGGTATACAGTTAAGGACGTGAGATTTGGCAACCAAGAGAAATGAACTTCTGTTACATTCAGATTTTTATCTTCATCCCACACGGCTTATTAAGCGGAGTTCAGAGAGTTATATTAAACGTTATAAATTTAACTAAATTACGCCAACTATTAACCGAACGGTGTACATCCAGCATGGAAAAGACGTTTGTTCGGCCTCATGAAGGTGAACTGAATAAGCGGGTGTATTATGAAATACGTATTTACGGGTTCTCAAGTTAACATTTACGTTCAAGTATGCACGAAAGAAAGTTTTGATAAAGATGTTGAATTTGTTCCAATATCTCAACTCGGAACTGGATTCACTCACGCACCATACCACCGCAAAAGAGACAAGGTTTTTCAACTGACACTCACGTCGAATCGAAACAGCGGTTTTTCTTACCTTGAATGCGACGACTGCCCTTTCCGACCGTATAGTGAGAGAACAGTCAGTGAACTAGACACAACTCAGCTCGCTGAAACGAGTTTTGTTACCGACAAATGAACGGACCGTTGAAATCGCGTGGAGAAACGCGGGAAGATGATGGTGCGGTCTGTGCAATGTCCAGAGAGTGGGACTCTGGTATCTGGGACCGGTTCTCCTTATATCAGACTAAACCCCACCACTGGTAATGTATCCCTTACTCCCGGGAACTCCATGCCTCGTATCATCGTTTCTGTTTGCGGCTGCCGTGGAGTTGAAAAAAGCGAACGATTATGCAATTTTCCGCTAAGAAGAAACTAGTAATTTTTTTTAAGTACGGAACGGAACAAAAATTCTCATTCGCACTTGGCTCCCTGCTTCTTGTTGAAGATGTGGAGATGTTCTGATTCGCGATAATGCATTGGAATTTTTTGCAATATTGTAACCCCAGTAATTACCATGCATTCTTTGATGTTCTTAGAATGATGATGCGTTCGTTCAGGTAATAAGCAAAAGTAGTTGATAAAAAGTCGGGTGTCGAGCCAAGAACTAAACACTCAGCGTAGGCGGTAAAACGATCTAGAATGAGAACAAAAACAGAACAAATAACAAACCAATTCACAATTTATACATATACCTAAGAATTTAAGAGTGGGACAATCTAATTGGATTTACCGTTCATTCTTGTTCAAGTAAATTCGTCGTGCACTGTCTTTGATACGCACCATACGAGTATTTGTCAGACTGAGGTCTACCAAAAGTATCATACATCTGCAGCGTCAGTTGAAACATAAAATCGGATTCGTATAAAGATATGGTACAGAATCTAGGATACATCTAGAAAAATGTCGAACCTTGTCTTTAGCTTCATCAAAAGCTGTTATCAATGAAGAGTCGTGTTCGAGCATGCAGTTTGTCTTTATGCCGCTACCGTTTTTCCAATACAAGTGATATACCTACTATAATTACTCAAATATTCACGACGTATTGCAACAAGGAGAATTGCAACAAATGCCTAGCTTTACAATTCCAATATATCTTACCGGTGTAAATGATACCAGAAGAGATTTTTTTAAGCATAAGCAAACGTACGTAGCAAGTATGCCACGTTGCCGAAGTTCATAGCTTTCCCTGATACAATTGAATGAAGAAAAAAAGCCGCTGACCAATATTCAACGAACCGTTTCTTTCTTTCCTTTTTTCCTACTGTCTTTCATTTCTCTTGTGATCCCCTCAACTTCACTGTCCTACCAGCGGAAAAGCCTACGACAATTTAGATTTTGCACGTCTATCGTTCATTTGGGTTAAAATTAACTTTACTAAGTATCTTTGACAAATTTTGATTTAGGTATTAGTACGAATCCCGTTGACAGGTATAATTGATTGAAAAGGTAATACTGCGGGATGTGAACAAAATGTTGTCCTGCGAGTAGTTGAATGCACAATGTCCGGCGATAGCTAGTTTCAAGTGCACTCAGGTGACAAGGCAATTCATTCGACTCCAGTCAAGGTGGACAACTCATGGATAGAATAATGTATCGAATAAAAATTAACATCGTTATCGCATGATAGTTCTGAAGTCGGACGCGGTTTGAGTCTTCGTTGTTCATTTTATTTATTTATTTTTTTTTTGTTTAATTTCCTGCACAAAATGGAATCCGGGGAAAATGACGTCATACTCACGATTCGCAGCACCTTCACGCTTTCTGATTTCCTCGCTAATTAAAAACTACGTATACGTGTATATGATATAATTTACCAACGGTGTGCTTCTCCTTAATTTTAAAAGATAATTCTCCGTAAATTTACCACAAATAGACGATGGAGTGATAATAAATTCAAGAATAAAAATAACGAGAAATTGTAACGCAAACGTTTTTATTTGACGATTTTCAACGATACACACAAAATCAAAGACGGGAAAACAAGTTGTCAAAAGAACATGGTCTGCAGGGCTATTCCGAAACGAAAAATAAACATGATCCACGATTTCGAGGAATCGTTCAAGGTTTCGTTGACAAAAGTCACCGAAAAATTTGTGAACACAGTCGATGTAGAACTTGATCGAGATCGCCGTAAGCCCGTCTCAACTTTTATACCCGAGCGATCCGAAGGCAGGCTGCGACTGTAGTCGGCTCCACGAGTGGTGATCAATGGTAGCGAAATGACGACAGGAATTTCAAGTTCATATTCAAAACCAGTCAGCCAAGTACGAAGGAGGGTTTAGGGATCTTCGAGGCGGGTAGAGGACAGGCGAGGCTTAAAATGGATCAATTCTAAAACTTGACGGCGAGCGTCGCCACGATGGAAGTCGCGAGGCTTAGCATCATTGTCACGGCATCGGCCGAAATATCCGTAGCGCCCGCCTGTAAGGATAAAAAGATATGCACGGTAAGTCGAAATGACTGTAGGGATTAAATGTGACCCGTTATCCCGGACCAGTCATGGAGATAAGCGTCTCTTATTCGATTCATCGATATTCTTTGTCCCAACTTGTGACTTCGGCGTGATAGAAGCAGACGTACCGCGGCTTCGTCCTGCCGTCCGACTCTTCGAAGGCTAGGAGCGTCGCCCTCCTCGGCGGTTGGCATCAGAGCGGGAACTCGTGGTAGAGCAGGCAAGGTCTGGTCATGGCGGCGAACTCTGCATCCGGCACCTCGGCAACCTCCGGTTACAGCGCTCTTGATGGCACCGGGAAGATCCCATACCGAACGGGCCTCGAGAAGCGATTTTGCACCCGGTCCGCTGGCGTAGAATGGAACAGGCTTCTTGTCGGCGGAGCAGATTCCTGCTACGACCAGCAATGTGTCCTTCGGCGAGGTCTGAAACCATTGGAATGCCAATGTGTAGAAGAGTTATTCATAGTCGAAGATTCAGTGGCCGGCAGTATTACCTCGCGAGTGAGCAGCTCGACGGTTGAAGAGAGATCGTTTCCGGGAGCAGCGGCGACCAGCATGTAACCCTTTTCGTTTGAAGCAGACTTCAGTTCCTTGATCGTGTCACTGACTAGATCTACCAGGTTCGACTGCAGAGGAGATGGTCGACGCGGAGGGAACTCGTCTTCTTGGGCGCCAAGGTTTCCGCCGAGTGAGTCAAGGAGGCTCCTGAAGAAGGCCACGCGAATCCTGGAGAACATGTCGAAGACGTCCCACATTCCATCGGTGTTCGCAGCTCCTGAAATTAGCGAGATGCGAGTTACTGGCTCGTATCATCCTTTGCCTTCTGTCCTCTGGGGTGAAAGCTGTGGGCTTACCCTCGGGCTTGGACGAAGCTGATGTCGGAAGTGCTCCAGGCTGCCTGTCCAAATCGATGAGACGCCATACATCGTGGAACTCGGGTCTTGAATGACGGGCTTCTCGTTTCACGTTGTTCTCATCGGCCTCGTTCATTTCCTTGGCAATGCCTGCGGGACCGTCATAGCCGATGGCTGCGGGGATGGAAAAGTTTGTCGTTGAGACTGCTCCGGTTGTCATCACCTTGGCATGCCGAGCCCATGAAAGCAGAGCACCAACGTTGGCTCGCAGGAAGTGTTCGCACTCGCAGTCCTTGTCTTTCCTAAGCAGTGCCATCGGATCGTCTTGACCGTTGTACTTCAAGGGTGTGTTGTTGTTGCGGCAGCTCTGTAAAGCAGGTGATTTGCCATTTTCCTTATAAAAGTGACCGGCAGCGTTACGGATAAAAAAGAACTGAAGAGAAATGATTAATTTTGAATTTTTGATCAGACATCCATAAGCCGAGCGGACGATTCGTAACATTACCTGCAGCAGTCCTTGAACGGGGAAATCATGCTTGCTCCTGAAAGTGTTCCACAGTTCCTCTTTGTCCTGGCTGGTTTCGTCTATCAGTAGGAACACAACGTTGCGCGGAAAATCTGCATCCTTTCCGGCGTTTTCCTCGAAAAGGCCGTTCAGAGCGTCCTTCGGTTCCTTCAGAGATTCGGTACCGCGGCTGGCGCTGTCCGATGAAATTATTACAACCTCAGACCGCTTCTCCCTGGACGAATCCTCAGCGGTCGACTCGTCAACGTGTTTTGCCGACTTCTTCGCGTCCGAAGCCTGCAGGATCTTGTTCATCCCGGTTACTTGCATCTTGCCATTCAACATCTGGTCCACTGATGTCCTTTGCTCGGTGTCCAAGCTCGGCGCCGTATCCCATGCTGCTGCAGCTGAAGAAAGCGGAGAAAACAATGTCGCTGACATTTCACCCAGAAACAGCTTTTTTTATTGAAGCCTCTACGGCCGGTTGAATTCTTTTCCAATCTCTGTTTTGATCAATTTATTTTACTTGTTTATGTCTTATGTTTTGAAAAATTATTCATACCTGATCGGTCTACGACGAAGGCGTAACCAGAGTTGGTAGCAATCGCCACCATCAATCCAACCACGAGCAATGATTTGAACATTGTAAAGCTGGAGAGAGAGAGAATAAATGCGCGTTACTTCGAGATACGTGTCGCCAAATCTTTTCAACCGATGAAAAATTTGTTAAGACAACAGAGTCGTGTTTCAAATAGCAACTAACCGCTATTCTTTTGTTGAAAAAAAAAAAACAATTGCGCACTCCACCACGCTTTATCGGTTTAATATTACGTACAGAGTGTCTATTAATGGGTAAATTGTATGCCGCGAATATGATTTTTTTTTCAATGCAACGACACCTATGACGCTCTGTATTTCTCAGATAACTCGTAACTGAGAATTAAATTTTGCTCGTAGGTACAGTGTTTCGATTTTTTTTTTAATTTTTAAACAAATTTTTATTCAAATTATTTGGTCGAATTAAAAATTAAAATAATAATAAAATTTATCTGGATGGAAAATTTACGGACAATGGATCACACAAAATTATTTGTAAACAATTATGACTAGTGGGAAGAGTATGCCCGTACATAATTTGGAGTGGAATTTCACGTAATCACCTTTCAGCGTGGAATAACAAACGTCCACTGAATTATACGGATAGTTATTTGCATTGAAGAATAACAGGTTAATAATAAGTTAGCCATTTCGTTATATATGTGGGAATATTTGTTTGCTGGTGAGTAATGTAATGGATGTGGAGTATTTACCGAACTTCTACAGACTTCTGCAGCTGTTTTATCTAAGTTTCTTTCCAAACTTTCTTTCCGTCCTCTTCTCGTAGACCAGAAAATTCAATCGCACGCTAAATCAATTTGCACGTCCGTATAATGGCACCTACGAAACGCTACTAAACAATCGCCCAAAATCAAACACCTCGAGTTTCCTGGACGACGAACAAATGCAACAATATACAAGTCGATGTTTGTCTCCCAACGTTTTCATTGCCTTCTCAGAGTCATGATCAAACCCCGGATCAACCCTGCATAATTCAAGAGGCTTAGAGCCACCTCTGAGTTGGAATCTCTCGAAACGGTTCGATATTCGAGTCAACCTGTCATCGGGATCATTCAAAATCGACATTTTCGACTCTGCGATTCGCCACATCAGGTTTCCTGGAATATCGAAAATACGTTTTTACGTATCTAACGTTAAACAGTTTCTATTAGTTATGTAATTTCCACGTGGCCAAGACTATAGTGTGCCGCTTATATCAAGTGATAGATCGATTACAAAGAAATTCCAAGGTGCTGGTTACCTCCACATAAGTGGCACATGACGACACCGGCACAAGCACCATTCTCAGTACCCAAAACAACACCGTTGACGTAGTCCTTAATACGTATGATAGCGTAAGATTTGATGCCTGTAAATAATGAAACAATCTTGTCTGGGAATGCTTGGAGGGCAAGCTGTACTACTTTGCGTTACACACTACCTAAATCGTTGTAAGTCGAGGGGCTGTACAACGCGTCAGTGTAGACGCAGACGGTTCAAACGGATATGTAAAAATCAGTGGCACCAACATTGACATCGAGTCATTCGGTTCAAATTAATGAGCCGAGTACTCGTTAAAATCCTCTTTAGGGTATCAGAGTGCAAAAAACTGAAGGTGATACTAAAAATTTTCTTTCTTAGCACACTGCGTGGATCACATCTTCACGATTTATAGATCATCGCAGGTAGGGTCTCAACAGATCGGCTCCCAATGATGTAGACACATCTTCTACATCAGTTACGCAGCCACATAAAGCCGAATTTCATTCGCCCAGTTCAAGGAGTTGCACATCAGTATAGAGATATTTGCCTTAATCTAAGACGGGCTAACATTCCCATATAATAATGGCGTCACAAGTCTCGTTTTGACGCTGGAAAACGAGTTTTGGATGTTATGATAATTCCTAACGGCGGAGATTCGCAAATGGCTTCTGGTACTAATAGTCACAAATCTTGTTTTGTCGTAGAAATACAAGTTTTGAGTACTAGTTACACGAAAGGAGAAGCGGAGGAGGATATCCGTAAATAGTTTTTTGTACTAATAGTCACGATCGACGTTCAGCAGACATGGATAAGGCGGGTTTTGAACTGTGATTCTGGCAAATTGAATGGGACCTTTTCAACTTTAGGGCTATAAGGTGATTTGAATTTCACGTCATTCGAGTACACAGAGGTATCTATTTACATTAGTGGTCCCGGGGTAATAACTCCAGTGGGTGACCCGGTAATAGAACTAACCATTAGTATAAATGGCGAGTAGTTATAAATTCTGTTAGTAGTTCAGATGTAGGGTACAGTTAATTTGACTTACATATGTCAGGCTACCCTCGCCGATCCCGAACTCAACACTAAATTGGGAAGAATTTAATATTCTTTGACTTGCGGGACTTGCCGAGTAGCGTGATAGCCGTAACGATCTGTTTATTAATTCAGCATATACATACAGATCAAAATGAAACATTCATACGCAGAATTATCAGTTAAAAATGGGTACGGAATATCGAAAAAAAATTACTTGTAATTTTAGATATATTTTATCAACCAATATAAAACTTTGTGCGGCATCTGCGGCAGTTCGCGTGGAATTAGGTTTCAAAAAATTGAGTTTGAAAGTCAAATTTTTTTAATGAAAGAAGAAATCTCCGTGTTCAACTTCAAGCAAAACGTTAAACAGGTTGCCGACAATTTTACGTAAACAAAATTCCTCGACTTTTCCCTGACTTTTCTCGTCAAAAAATTCAGAACTCCCTGAGGTTTTCCCTTGAAAATTAGGTAATCTTGCGTAGCTTTTATGATAAAAAGCTAAAAAGCTCCAGAAGTTGTGCATCTTGAATATGTAAATTTGGATTTAAAATACACACAGTATTGCTTCGTTTCACAGAAATAATTAAAAATCGAACAATAACCATTTCCGAAAGTTAGCTTAACCGAATTGACGAAGCATAGCTTAATGTTTGGAAACGATTTATAAAAAAATTAGATTTTTTCCTACGTTCGATCATAATTTCATGACTTTTCCCTGACTATACCCGGTTTTCCGGTCTGTCGCCGTCCTGTTAAAATAACTTTTAGGTCTACAAAGAGTGCGTGGTGAGGAAAAGTCATCGTTAGGTACTCTAAATGATAATGGCAGGAGTAGGTACGAGCATAAACAATTAGCGCCTTACAAAAGGACAGTGATAACCCGATGTTTGGTAAATAAGAAAAGAGTCTGGCGGCAAAGCAGCGAGCAGTACATCAAGAACGCAGAAGCGGTTGCGCGCAAAAGTAAAGCTATCATTGGACCACGTTGGGCGTCTCCGAGGAACGGCGGATGTCCGCGACCCTTTTCAGGCAGAGCGTTGCAACAGAGGAGGGCAAGCGTTTGCGCGCGATTCTCCGAGTCCACCTCGCGGTCACCTTCTTGTCATCTTACGACCTCCTTGTTCGCCGGCCGCCTCGTCGAGGAATTATAGAGTACCTGCACGGTTCGCACGGTTTATCGCTTTTCATTTCCCTCGCGCGGTTTTGGATTAGTACACACAAAACTCAAGGTAAGACTTTTTCTTACAGAACAGGGTTCGTCGGATTCCTTCGCATTTCCGTTGGAATTTGAATCGTTTCAATTTACTCACCAGCACCACGACGCGGATGAAACCAGAGCACCAACCCCCCAAGTTCAAGTTCGAGCTGCACTTTGAATTTATCGAATTGAAAAATGAACTTGGTTAACGCATAACCCCCCCCCCCCACAGGGTAACTGTGGAATACGCCAATTCGCACTCACAGGAATTTAACACAATCACTGCCCGGTAAGAATCGGCAGAAAATTAGCACGCTGTTACTTGCCCATCGCATATGGAATAAAAGGAAGAATGCAGAATTTGCAACTCAGAATGAAGCAGAATTTAGAGTTGTATTTCATGCAAAGGGAATTTAGTGAACAATCTCATCACGCTCAAAGTATACCGTCTCAATTAATGCACTGAATAAATGTGAAACAAAGCGAAACGAGCACTCGGTTATTTAATTCGCTTGCCAATATTTATCGCTAGGATTCAGAATTCATAACGAAGACAGCGTTCGTTATTTGCTATTCTAGCGAATTATACGATCACGTGTCATCTGACATTTTGTATTACATTGTGAATTCAAATTCGTCTGAAATATTTATCGCTTGCTACGGTTATACGTGTGTTTAATTACGGCTTCCTGTATCGATCGGGCATTATTTTCCACACGAGTAAATTTTATAAACCTAATTTCACTAGATCATGAATTTGGGTTATAATTTTCCTGGCTGATAGAATTGCATGTGTTATTTATATTCTGTGGTGCTTCAGAACCCTTGATAGTAAAATTCATAGTTTTTGAACTTTTTGAAAGTCGATCACGTCTGTGATGAAAATTGGATTTAATTTCAGTCTTGCAAATTTTTCTGGCAGCCCAGTAACCTGATCCGCGTTCGATCCTCAGCATAACAAAAATCGAAACGTCAAGTTGACAACTCTAGAAATAATTCAATCAAGGTCCGACTATATGCGGGTGTAATTATACTGTTCATTTCGCGGTCAGTTTGCACACGTGGCAAGTTATGCCACATCATTTAGCAGAAGCCAGACCGCATGCAGCAGTTATTAAATAACTTTTAGCTGACTGATTTTTTATGCAGATGATGAAATATAAGCAGCAAGGTCTCGTGGCAGACCTGATGCCGAATATTCGGCTCATGCAGTTCACCGGCCATTTCTTCTTTCAATATTACAACGACGCGGGAGGAAGCAATATAAAGCTGTTTCATAAAATCTACTGCGTCGTAAGCCACTGTACTCAGTTTTATTCTCAGACTGGTTATCAGCATCGCAAAAGATATAACTATAGATAAATACGGGGTCAGTCAAGACCGCCGATGCGATAATGCAATTATGCATGTCTTGTTTAATATTACGAGCTAAGCCATCGTAGAAAACGTGTCGATATGTGAAAAAATATGCTCTTTATGCAGCTACTACCGTATTTTACGGATTTCTTGAGCTAACTTAACGACCTTTTGCAGGTTCACCTAATCTTGATCCTTCTACAGTTTTCTCTCTGCGGCTTGAACCTCTTCTTTGAGAGGGATAACGTTGAAGACATGACCGCAAACACCATCACCCTCCTCTTTTTCACGCATAGCTTATCAAAGCTGACGTACGCCGGCGCGAGGAGTAAAATGTTTTATCGGACATTGGGAATTTGGAACAATCCGAACAGCCATCCCTTGTTTGCCGAGAGTAACGCTCGATACCATGCCATCGCGCTATCGAAAAATAGACGTCTTTTAACTAGCGTAACGGCCGCAACCGTGTTTTCGGTTCTCGCGTGGACCGGTCTAACCTTCATGGGTGACTCCGTGAAGAATATCGTCGACAAGGAAACGAACGAGACAACGACCATCGAGGTAACGCACCCTCGCTAATAACCTTCGCCTTAATTTCGATCGACAAATTGAAAGGGAGAGATAAATAAGGAAGAGAAGCTGTCGTTTGATAGTTTTAAGAAACAGGTAGCGTATGAACTTGGAAAACTTTGTAGATACCAAGGCTGATGCTGCGGTCCTGGTACCCTTATGACGCCGGACATGGCGTAGCTCACGTCGCCACATTGATATTTCAATTCTATTGGGTCCTGGTCTGTCTGATGAGCGCCAGCATGCTGGACGTGCTCTTTTGCTCTTGGCTACTTTTTGCCTGCGAGCAGATTCAACATCTGAAGCAAATAATGAAGCCGCTGATCGAGCTGAGTGCAACGTTGGACACGGTTGTTCCGCACAGCAACGAATTGTTCAAAGTAAGCAGAATCTATTCGTACGTACGACCTCGCTCAAGTTCGTATACTCGACACCCTTTGAAGTGGTTAACTTTTTCCCATCACTGCGCAGGCTGGAAGTACCGACCACTTGAGAGACAATCAACCCCCGCCGCCACCCGAAAACGACATGCTGGATATGGATTTGAGAGGGATTTACAGCAACAGACAAGACTTTACGGCCACGTTCAGATCCACGACAGGCCTCGGCTTCAGTGGTGGAGTCGGTCCGAACGGGCTGACCAAGAAGCAGGAAATATTGGTCAGAAGTGCCATCAAGTATTGGGTCGAAAGGCACAAGCATGTAGTGAGGTGAGCTGTGGCTATTCTGAATTCAATTTTTGGCGATAAATCATACGAATTGGAAAAAAAGTTCACCGGCAATTGTCAAATGGGTCGAGGTAAGGATTAGCCAATTGGCAGTCGAAATTTTTCAATGAGAAAAACTTGGGGAGACCGAGCAATAGATTCCAGATACCCAAGCGCTGAATAGTAGTTGAAAGAGGGTAGGAAATCCATACGCAGGTATATTATGGAGGGGAGATTTGCCCGTGCATCATTCATGACAAACACGTCGATAGCCAAGGAGAAGTAACTTTAATTTTCTAGTCGGTACTTGTAACCACTTACACATGATAACTGCTCGCAGTAAAAACCGTAAACTGTGGTTCATTACTTCCAACGAATGCTACCCGACCGTTCACAGCTCTACCAACAAGATTCTGCGACAGAAGTATTCCTAAAAATTAGTTGAATCTTTCATTTTAGACAGGCTTGTTGATCAGTTGACTTGGGGCAGTACGAATAACGTGCGCTTAGTTTTCTCTGTTTTTTGTAATGTTTACTGAAATGCGTGACTAGTAGCCTCGTGAACGTAGGTCAGAGGCTCGTAGGCTCGTAAAAGTCAGTGCACGATTCGGCGACAGTGTGACGTCATATGACTATGTCATGTGCAATTATTGCAAGTCACGGTCTTTGAAAGTAACACCGCTGTAGATGTTGTGCCCGGTATTATGCCCATAGTCCGCCAATATGGATGTAATCCGTAAAAGAGGGGCCGCTGCTTTCGTGTGTACACAAGAGAGTGGATAGAAAATTTCTTAGACTTTGTTTAAAAGAAATCTCACTGTTCGATGTTGAAACTCACGCTACAACATGATGCGAGACTTTCTCAGTGACTGTTGTTAACTGCTCGTACGCTCAGTTGCGTTAACTCTGAAAACAAAAGAGAAATACATGTACTCGACGTGATCACTTGAGCAAACAAATTTTGAATTTTTTACTTCCAGACTGATTTTAGAATAGCATGATACGATCCAAGCACGAACCGTTTGACATCCATTTCGCGTCACCTTTGGACGAAGCGATGAAAAAGAGTTAGGAAAAAGAAAGATATCGAAGAAAAACTTTGCAAACGTGTCGTCAATTAATTCATGAAAGACAGAAAGCAGTAATCACTCACCCTGGTCAAAGTAGGTCAGAGTCTTCCCAATATGTGAGATGCAAATACCCTGAATAGCTGAGCGGCGAAATTCATATTTGATCGCCACTCGACTCGACTGCATATTTAATAAAACACTTTGAACCTGCTCGGAAACATTTCGTCTGGAGTCTTAAAATTTTCAGTAAGGGTTTGAAACTCTATCGGTAATGATTAAATAAAGGCTTCTCTCAGATGCTGGGTAAATCCAGTCTGGTAAATATTATACAACGGGTTTAGGTCCGACAAAGTCATACGTCTTCTGGAAAAATTCTGGAGAAAATTTATGGTATGCATTTGTATACCCATCTGCTGCTCGTGCGATACACCGAAGCCGCAAAGGCGTTCGTAATATGGGGCACAACTGTATCCTCTTTCCATTATTCGCCCATTTTTCCTGCACCCTTATTGCACCCCATCCCCGTCCAGCTTCGTCACCCCATTCCACTTCATTCCATGCATATACATACCTGTATATACGAAAGAGAAACAACCAGACGTCTGTTGGAAATCCCACAGTGGTCAAGTATTAATCGCAAGAGCGAATGTGAGCGAGATATTGACCGCTAGTGTCGCGAGTCGGTGTGTGGCGTTCAATTTACGGGGTTTGGAAAACGTAACGCGACCACACGGTGGACATAGAGGAATAGGGTAGGAAGGGATGACAGCAGTCGATGAAAGAACCCACGTATAATATGAAGAAGGAACGTCGGGAGCAAGGGCGAAACGGTCGATCCCGGGACGATCATATATTCACTTCGGACCGTGTACAGAAATTCCTTTTCCTCTCATCCGACCGTACGTGGGTCAGAGAAGCAAAGCAAATGCTATTTTGACAGCCTAATCTTCTTTTACAGACTTCAAAGGGCTTTGCTTTCCATTTCCGGATTGCGAAAGGAAAACATGTGCCTTATTTTATACCAGACCCTCCGAATCTGGTGTATTTACAGAGTAAAAAAGAAATATCGCGCGTAAAGTGTTCGATCGAGACCTTTCCGAAGCCAAGCAAAGCGAATTATTGTCGACACTACACGGAGTCTGGTGTCTGTGACAACGACGCGGCAGTCTTCGTACAATTCGATTAAACGCATCGAAAACTGGAGTTTGACGCCGTGTCTTTCGTTTCCTCGTCTTGACATGCCAAATTTTCGCCTCCCCCGAAATGAGACCCCCCCCCCTCTGAAAAAAACCGACGAATTTGATCATCATCTTTTTGACGTGAACGGGTTTCGTGACCGAGATAACAATATCGAAGTCAACCCCGCGGCAACGAAAGAAAAGGCAATAAATTTCTTTAAGGCGGGACTGGAAAATCGTCTTGGTATCCACCCAGACGTTCACTCCACATGAATTTAAACCACTCGTGCGTAAATCAATGGCACACGTTTATTTAATCGAGCCATCCCTTTGTTCTGTTATTTTTTTACCTCAAAGAAGTCGCGGGAAGTTTTACTTTTACGTATCGGGGAAAATGCTTAAAGGGCTTCGCGGCACGGTGAACTGGCACATGGTGTATGTAGAATGGCAGAGACACGCCCTCCTCGCTGTACAAGCTGGCAATAGCACGCTGGAAGAGCTGTGCTTGAAATATTCAAGCAAAACGACAATGGCAACCAAGTTATCTTCGGGGCGGTTAGGCCGTGAAGTCGTCGTCCAAGTGGGTGGTACCGGGACTCTGGTAGCTTCTTCGCCTACATTATCGACATTGTCTCATGGTCTGATCTTTCTCAGAAATTACAGTAACGTTGATCCGGCAAGCTATAACGCAAAGGCACGTTCATCAATTCGTATACACTTTCCAACGATGGGACGGATTTAACAAATTTTTACCCGTCAACGACTAAAAGAAAAAGTACCATTCAATGGTTATTTGCGAATAGACCTGACGTACTTATGGAGTGAAATCGAATAATTTATGGATCGAAGGTGGATCACGGTCTGGTATTACACATGTTGCACTATTGTTTTTCAGACTCGTAACAGCCGTCGGGGATACTTACGGGTTTGCCTTACTTATCCACATGTTGATAGCCACAATTACCTTAACTCTGCTCGCTTATCAAGCAACAAAGGTATTCTCACACAATCTGTAATATTACTCCGTTACTTACGAATATAAAAATCGCAAAAAAAGTACAAGAGCGTTACTTTGCCCAAAACAGATTTCTGGCTTTGACGTATACTCAATGGGCGTCATAGGTTACATCCTCTACAGTCTGGGGCAAGTCTTTCTCTTCTGTATATTTGGAAATCGACTGATCGAAGAGGTAGGCCTCGTTAGACTCCTAATTGAACTGAGACAAACTAATTACGGTCCACCAGGTTTTACTCTAGAGGAATATTTTGCTCATTGCAGAGTTCATCGGTTATGGATGCCGCCTACTCCTGCCAGTGGTACGATGGATCTGAGGAGGCGAAGACGTTCGTTCAAATTGTTTGTCAGCAGTGTCAAAAGGCCATGTCGGTTTCCGGTGCCAAGTTCTTCACGGTTTCTTTGGACTTGTTCGCGTCGGTAAGTGACGATACAAATGTACACCGACGATGTGACTATTTTCTACGCAATACGGCGAGTATTATTGCCGATGAATTCGTTGTTCCGAAACTTGGTGGGATTCAAACTTGATGGCCGTGAAAAAATTCAAACTTCATGGAAACACTGATCGCAATACAGCGTAAAAGACACATCACTGATCACATTTCCAAACGCGGGAAGGAGTGTCGGGAGTTTCGCGAAAAAATATTTCTCGAGGATGGGTAAAATAATGTATAAGATGTAACGCGTACAGCTTATATAGCGTATGGTTGAGTGTACTCGACGGGTGGAGAGTCACGTTTTGCGGGTGATGGTCTGAAGGGAAATCATAGAACTTTGGGACGTCTTTTTACGCAGATACTCTGTCACATGGCAGTGATTCTACAACACAAGACTGATATGATCTGGCGGTAAAAAGTTTCGTCCAGTTTTCTTTCTTACCGGAAGTTAGATTTACCGTATATAGTACTCGTCCATCATAAACTGTAGTATCACTTTTTTCTAAACTATTATTAAGCGTCACCACAGATCCATATTATGTACATCGTACATCGTAAAAATGACTCACTGAACTTGGTAGGTATCTACAGTTGAATGAGACGCGGCCACTATTTTCAATTTCTGTCCAGTTCTTAGATCAGAAATACGTAAACAGCATTGTGTAGAAAGTACGATATTTATGCTGACATATTAGTAGGAGTTCGAATACGACCCAGTCGATGGTATTCCGACATTTTCAGAGATATTATTCTGATATCTGATGTAACATGCGTTCAGCTTTACCTCGCGTTATAGCTTCTGCACAGTGAAAATCTAGGAACACGCAGGGCATTATTGCAATTAACCACCGGTGGCTAAGAAACACGCAAAATCCACGGGTGTCAATGCTTAGCCTAGTATAATTACAACCGCGGCGGTGATGTTTCATTAATGAAATTAATTATTCGCAGGTTGTTGGAGCGATGGTTACCTACTTCATGGTGCTGATGCAGCTCGGTTAAATCCGCAATCATCATCCGCCATAGAGCTAAAGTGAGTTCTCTTGCTCGTCTGATTCGCGGGGAGATCCAAGTGTGGTTTTTTTCATCTTTTTTTTTTAAGTTCTTACTTACGGTACGAAGAAGGAATATTCTCTTAGGCAGCCGGCTGAGCCGAATCGCCCATTTCACTCTGGCTTTGTGGTGCCTTACGAAGTTTGGTAATTGAAGAAAATACCAGTATTAAACTATTACTTCAACGGAATCTCATGATACGTATGAAACCTACACTAAACGTTGGGCAGATAAAATGATTAATTTTCGACTTATCACATACGTTGGTGAATGTCAACCGATATGCAATACTTGAATGAACTGTTCGCATTTCAATTTTCGAACCGTCTGTGTCGATGCACAAAACAGTGTTGAGATTTTGGACGAACGGTTCGAAAATTGATAAATTTTACTCGAAAGTTGTGAGCCAAAGAAGAAAAATGAACGAAAGTTCTGATCGTTTGTAATTGCAAGGTTTCGGGCATGAAAGGAAGGTCTGTATTTTAGGACTCAATGGGGAAACCTTACGCTAAGCTTATATTTATACGTGAGAATTAATGTTATCGTAGTTATAAAAATTTTATTCTCCTGACCAGCAATACAGTCCAGCAGTTTATTTCACGTTGCTAAGAATAGGAAAAAATACAGTTGGTCTGAAAAAACTTTTAACTGCGTATGTAAATACGCGAATCTTTTACCGAGCGCTATTCTGACAATTTCTACGGGGTATTGAGCGTTTTCTTTAAATCTGTATAATTTTTTTCAAAGGCGAAAGGCGTCTTACTACTGTCTATTTTGCTCTTGTCTTATAGGCTTATACTTAAGTAAAATATTTTTCGAATTCTATTACGTTACAATTAGAATTTATCGGTAGACTTTAACCGAATCGTACACATGTGAATGTGTGACGAAATGCCTTAACGAAATAACATAATAATTAATAGAGAATTTGAAGATAGTAACGATGATACTTGCGTTACGGAACCATGTAAATGACTACAAGAATAAGTATATTCCTGAAAGGTTATCAGAATAACGTTGAAATTCAATTAGAGAAATCAAAATTAGTAGTAAATAGTGTTTAAAATTTTGTCGCACCCTAAGATAACTGACCAAATAGTTAGGTACTGTGCGACCTACTATCAATTGATTTATAAGTGAATTATTATGGCGTGAAAGTAAATGGTAACATTTGTAGGAACGCAAAAAGATGAGTGTGCGCGTGTGAACGGCGTGTGTGTGCGAGCGCTCGCAGCGACGATGTACGCGTTTCGAGCGTGAGAGGGGGCAGCGGGCCCAGCAGTCTTTCGGCGATCGTTGGCCGAGAAGCGACATAGGTTATGTTCTTTGTTTGTTTATGATATTTTGCGCATTTAATAAATTCATTCAGTCATGTAACTAAATCCGCTCTCCATTCCGTTATCACATAAAACCCATAACATATATCGAACCCATCTCAAGTTATTACTATAAGTATTTAAAATAACTGTACGATACGCGTACGTGCATTTGTGACCCAATTCCACGCCGAAGACGTGCTTCTGAATTTTGACACGTTTCTACATACAAATGTTTCTACATATATTCTAAGACAGGATTTCTTTTTTCTCTGATCCAAAAAGTTGAGTACGCGTATTTATCCTTCAAAATATTACCACTGGGCACCATATTCTTACACTCACGACTATATGTCGGGAAAAATGTTAATTCTTTGCAAGTGCAGCAGGATTCGATTAAAGATAATACCGTACGTATGTAACGTAAATCTAAGCATTAGGATATAAAATAATGATAATTTACCAAGTAACATATAAACCTTAATAATAGTTACAACGATCGTGTTGAGCGAGGGTGCTACGTGCTGGCATGTTGTATCGGCAGGCGGAGCAGAGCTGTTTGGTAATCCACGCGCTCTGAATTCTTATATTCGGCATTAACGTGCAACGGAGTTCAAAAGTGTTGATTTAATTGTTCAATTTCCCACAGTCCCAGCTGTTCTTTCTATGTAAATCTACACTATATATATTTATCTAATAAAACATTCAGACATTAAGGAGTACGAGTTTCCTATTCTCTTTGCGTGTGTCGGGAACTTTTCCAAAACAAATGTTTCATCACGCTCCCAGCAAGCCGCTTTTCCGCCGCATAGGCATGAAAATTATCCTACACATTGAATCAATGCCAAATATCGATTCCCAACATCCCAAGTGAACGTGCGTACGCGTAGATCGTTCCCTGGTCAACATCCGGTGCATTTTTATGAATCTTGTTTCCGGCCTATGTATGAACCGAATGTACTCGAAATGAGGGGAAGGTCGTAACTGCAAAGCAATAGCGACAATCAGCCAGTAGAACGAGACCGTCGAGGAACACTCTAAAACAATTTCTAAGTCTGGAACAGTCGATCGGTGGGATTTGTAAATATACGAGGTCGTCCCTCTTTATGGGAACCCTTGAAACATCAGGTGGGATTTCGCAAGGACCCGAGGGTAAACGGGGACGACTGTGGTCACATACATTTACACAAAATTTCAACCAGAGTTGCACGACCCTTGTTCGTCCTCCCAGATTTTCTCTCTCAGAGCTGCAGTCGCGTGTTCAAAAAGTTCCGATAACAAGTCGGATTTATTTTACCTCGGAACGGGGGCTTCCGATTCGTTCGATCAATATTCGTAAGCCTTTGAAATATGTCGAGGATACGTCACAGATCGCTATACCGGAACATTACACCGGGGTGTGCATTTATATTTGAATTTTTCACGTACAAATTGTACAACGATATTTCACCGCAGGTTTGCCTTTGTGAAATAGTATACGCCGACCACGCCGATATCGGCTTCCTCATGGAATTTATGAATATACAAAATAAACGCGTACAGGGGTACGTGACTGGAATGAAATATGTTCAAGCCAGCGGGGAAAATTCCTGCCGGGGTTGCTATAAAATTGAGGTTGCTGTGAAATAGAAACGGCCATGGGAATAAATGTCGAAGCAAGGTGCAGGTGTCAGAAACAGTTGGGTCTGCACATTTCTTCGGCAACATCCCCCCTGTACCAAAGAAGCATTTGGTGGAAACATGAAAGTCGAAAATTTGCGGAACACCGCGAACTGGTAAATTGTCGCAGAGTTTTAAAAAAAATTCGGTATTAACGATGGGAAGTTTGTACAAACCGATAACTTGTACGGTAACCGAGGTGTATAATGTACGATGGATATATAACCTCGAGTCTGCAGGTTAATACACGGAGGATACAACGATGTTACGGGATCCACCGAGATCTCTCATGCATGCTATATCGAATATCAAATTTTACGGTCAATTTTACGGGTGCGAAAGACAGTTTCAAGAATATATTCTTCATACCCATACAGATGGTTCCAATCGTTGGGTACCGAGAGATTTTTCATTTGGTATGAACCGTTGGTGCAGGCATAGAGTAGACGTGTATGCGTATCGGCTGAAGCATCGCAATAAAGTTCGGTTTACAACCAGCAAGAATCGCATCCGAGCATGCATGTAGTATCGCATCTGCAACGTCTGCCGTTGAATCTGTAACAGGTGAAGGAGCAAGACCGTCGAAATTGAAAAAGCTCGATTCTCTGGTAGCCATGATACCGCGCACCAATAACGGCAATGACTGCTTTATCTGGTCGCTGAAAGCTTAGATTGTACTTCGGCCGCTTTGCGGAACGGAATGTTGAGGGTGTAACAGCGCGCCTCGTCGATCGTTGTTATTTTTGGTTATAGCTGTACAGCCAAGGAGCGATAGAATTTTCACGCAGACGGGTTCGTGGGGCCGATATTCAGAGGCAAGCCTTTCGGGCTGTTTGCCAAACGTACGATATGCGTTTGGAAGCGAATTTTGGCGCCCGGATAAATGCGCAGCCGCCACCCCAGCTCCCCTCGTTCCTTCTCGCCCCTTTCCCAGAGAGGGTCGCTTCGATCGGACCGAGGGAGGCAGTCAGCAGGGCTCTGACTCCTCGTGCCAGGCGATGCTGGATGCTACGCAACGAGCTTTTTCCAAAAAATATTTCCAGTTTATGACTGAAAACGCGGTCTCGGAGGTGTCGTTCGGTACGCTGGGGTAGTGAGCGGTGCGCGAGTAAGACTTTTTTCCGAAAGACGAAGCAGAGGAGAGGAGGAGAGAGGAGGCGAAGGTAGAGAAAAGAGAAAGAGAGAGAAAGAGAGAGAGAGAGAGAGAGAGAAAGAGAGAAAGAGAAGGGTAGATGGAAAGATAAGGAGGAGAAGGGAGAGAGATGAAGACTTTGCAATTGGATCTCTGGAGGAGAATACGACACGATGATTAGGAACTAAAATATAACGACGAAAGGTCGTGACCGGATGTGCTAACTCCAGTGCCAAATAATAGCCAAGTGATGAAACCATGATCCGGCAGTCAATTAGCGGGATATAATTAGTTGAGCGATATAGTGAATGGAAGAAATATCGCACATGTATGTTTTTCGTGTATGGTTATGTAATATAAGTCTAAGCTTTCGCTATTTTCACAAGCAATCACGCAAGCAATACGGACAGAAATTGAAAGCCAGAAAACTAAAATTTCTTATGTACGATACATAGCAATAACACGCTGGTGATTAATGGTCAAATGTGTGAAAAATATTAGAAGAGGGAAAAAGAAGAAGAGGTAAAAGAAAATTCTAAGCCACATAATAGAACGGCGCGTGAAATTACAAGTGTTGATTAATTTGAGACTATCGTCAAAGTGACCGGTCTAATTAACATTGGTGTCGCGATTGAAACCGGAATCCAATCGATATCTGGAATTACTGTTCGACAATAATTGGTAATAATTATAAATTGACAATTTAAAATAACGAGGCAGATATCTGGACGAAACACCTCCGATTCAACCTGTTACGGCAACAAGGTGGTGATAAATTCAAGCAGTTATGACCTTAAATAAAGCAGTAAACAGACTGAGTCAGCGGTAAAGTATTGCGAGAAAAATTAAGCAAAACAGAAGCAAGCGAAGAAGTAAGAGAGAGAAAGAGAGACGAAACAAAACTACATTAGAAATATCAACAAGAAAATTGCCCGCTCGACGGTAGTAAATAAGACACATTATATGGGAATGACTTTGTTCAGCACCGAACGATGCACTTTTAATCGATAACCAATATCTCTGAACGGCAAGAGGGCCGGTTATAACTCGGGATAAAAACACCCTCAACGCCCGTAAGATACGATAGTTCTAAATTAATCAATATCAATTTCTCATCATTGGAACAAAAACTGCGAGTGGCCGAAGGCGGCGCAGCCTTCCGCCACAAAAACAATGCCGTAAGTAAAATAGTTTCACAGTAGGCGTGGATTTTACTGCAGCTTGTAATTCCGAATTTATTTTGAAGCCAACGTTACGCGCTGACGCTTGCTTGAAACATTTTTTTACGCCGAATGGACAATGCTTCAAGTCAGCCTCCAGATTTCGGTTTTTTGTTTCCCTCGTTTCGTGCCTTGCAATTAAAACCCACGTTTAATTTTTGCGCCCTTCAGCGTACACAGTAAACGTGAAAAGTAAACGAAAAGGGTATGTGCAGTAACTTAAACCCGAGACACGTACGTAGTTTTTTACTCCACTAGAAGCTCCAGGGGAGAGGATATTGGCTATAACCATCTATTTCAACTTAATTCTCCAACCGAACTTAAATCTTATACGAGCATTATCTGGTTAATTACAGAAAATAATATCCTTTCCCAGTTCTTCACACGTATTCCGACATTATTTCATTGACGAGGGTACTTTTAGTCTCACTAAAGGTGAGGTGAGAATTTTCTCCCGATGATTTGTGAGTCTGATCAATATGTGACAATTCGCCGTGGGACGGAGCTCGTTTATACGCAGCAGATCCTGGTATAAATTGTCAAGTCAATATAAACACGGTAAAAACTGTCGCCCGAGCCGTTCGAGGGAATTTTTCTTCTGCGGTCAAAAAGATTTTACACCGTTACTATCGCATGGATCGACGATATCAATACAGGGAAATCGGCTGGTAGGTGCCCCGAAAAAAACGCTGGATTCATGCGTTAAATTCTAACTGAGCAAATCGTGAGGCATTCGTATAAAAAATAACGATATGAAATACAAAAGACTTGGACATGCGTCTATCCGTAGTGATGCAGTGAAGTATGTATAACGTGCTTTTGAACTGTGCATCGTACTATATTGCCTCGAACGGTATCTACGAAATTCGGCATCATACGACGAATCTATCAAATTAGTTTCTTCCAAGAACATGATGTAAGGCATTACTTTCCAATGGAGCTCGCGTCAAACAGCTAGCCTAAATTCTGTTCAACCTACAGTATTCAAAAATATCGTGTCAAAAAAGTGGCTAATCGTAAGAGACACGACATCGCACCGTGCCATCAAATTGTGAGACTTTCAAGGTATTATCAAGGTACATACGTAACAACGCCTGTAGATAAACCGATAGCTCGCGATTTTCATAGAAATTCTAATCTCGCCTTTTCTCGAGAGGGTTGCACTAATATTTGCAGGGAAATCAATGGCACGATATGTGGCTAGACCGTGTCTTAGGGTGTGCAGGACGGAAGTATCACGTTGTGTGCGTCATGTGCGCATATAAATTGTGCGCTTCAGGCGGGTGGATAAAAACGCGTTATATTTGGTGACAAAGAATTGTCACCCCGCATGCTTGACTGGGTCGGAAAAATCGAGACAAAGCACGTGGGCCATTGTCTCGAAATTAAACGTCATTTCTAACAATAAGATCGATTCGCAGACCGTACAAGTATGAACATACGGCGATTCATCGTTGATCGCGCGGGGGCAAAAACTTATCGAGTAATTAGTAAATCAGATTTTGTTTTATTTCCGAGCACGGAAGAGAATTGAAAAAAGTTACCCAATTAAAAACTCGCCTTGAGCAACAACGAGCGGAGCTTTGTCCCGGTAATCTCTCCCGCGGCCTAGCGGGGTGCTAATGATAAACCGTTTAGAGGATTTCAAAGCGTTCATTAACACAGAGCAAATTCTAACCGGGTATACGCATTCGGGTCGTATACTTAATCATTCCGAAAACCGTAACTCGGCAACTAAGCTCTGAAGCTTTCCCGCGCGCTCGTTACACTGAAAAAAATATGGCACCGAGCTCCGCGCTTCAACCCATCTCCGACCGATCCATTTAGGCTTCGTTCGACTTCGTTCCATGCACGAGACTCGAATGAAGAAATCGAGGAATCCTTCGAAATTGCGTATTCCGCGGAAAGTTTTCGGTGAATTTCGCCACTCAACGCCGGCAGATAGGCAACCGATGACAGCGTTTAAATATGCAGGAGTACAAGATGTAGCTGCGGTTGCCTATCCGCTGGCGTTGAACGGCGAAGTCCTCCGAAAACTCTCGGTATATCGATTCCAATTTCAAGCTCCAGAACATGAGAAATTAGTCAATTCTCTTGTTATACGTACCAAGGATTAGGAAAAAGTTTCGGTTTGGTAGTACGAAGCGAACAATGTAACACTGCTTCACGCCTCATTTCTCGAGTCCGGGGTGAATGTCGCTGTTTGGATAACATACGTGACAACCTTTTCGCACCGTGCACCCGGGTTCCCTCAACGCCCCTAATTGGCCACCCGGACTGATGGACAACGATCGTTGCAACACTTCGTGTCACCTTATTACGTACATGTGAGGTGCGGGCGGATTCGTTGCGTAGGATGTTTTTGGGGAAAAGGGGGAATAGGACGACCACGGGGGTTGGTTAGAGTGCGAAGGGCGGTGGGAGGAAGGGGTAGGCCGGTGGCCCCCCGCCTTCTGGCCCTCATCGGCCAAGCCAAAGACAACGGAATCTCGTATTCAGAGGCAGTCGGCGCGCAACCCTCCACCGAGAAGGGCGCATTCGACCACGCGGAATTCGCGAGTTTTCGGCGGGGAAATCTTAGTGGATTAGAACGAAGCCTTAACCTGAGGATTATGTTTGCGAACGAATGCTGGCCGACTGATAACGATAAGAGGATTCGTTTTTGTTGATCAACGAATTATTTTTCACTTTTTCATTCATTTTCTTGTAACTTTTGTTCTACTTAATTTCATTTTTGGATGGACGCCACGGGGGCGTCTGCAGCAGGAAACGCGGTGTTACCGACATCCGCGTCGTTCATCAACAAGAACCTTCTGGGTAATTGAAAGAGAGCAAAAAAAAAAAGAAAGAAACAACAATATCAGATTGTTAGCGAAAAAGAATAAACCTCCTTTAAGAATAACCTTCAAACGGAATAAATATATGCAAACTGCAAAAAAAAATCTGTGCGTGACATTCTAACGTCAATCAATTTTTTATAAACTATTCGTATGTTTGTACATCATTAAAATGCAAAAGACCAAACTGCAAAAAACAATTATAAATTATCCAGACGTAATTTCATTAATGTTTAATTTTTACGGATGATAACAATACGGTTTAATACCTACGGTGGTTATTCTAAAGAACGCCTGAAAAAGTTTGGAATTGAATTTGGGTATTTAGCCGGTTTCAATCTAGAACGTGATCGCCGTATACAGGCTTCTTCGCTTTCACGGCGATTAAACTAAATTCAGGTGCCCCGTGAAACTGCCTGACCGCGTGACACGCTCCGTTAAATTGAGATTAATTTACAAAGTGAAATTGTTTTAATTTCGTGAAAATTTTGTTGTTTCGCGTACTGAATTCAATAGGGGAAACGTCCCCACGGTGAGCGACGGGGAATGAGTTGAAAAATTATCAAACATTATTACTGCTGTGTACAATTTTTTATTTTTTTTTTTTACAAAACTTACTCACGGAATGAACAAAACAGCACGACACTTCAATTATGCTGGTTAAAACGTTACTCGTATGTTTTATATCCTTACGGATTTCGTTCCCAATTTTTAGTCGAAAATAAAACCACTCAATTTTCAGCGGCTTATGTTATACACGTTCTTCGATGAACCTTACTCACGATAAAAGTTTCCAACTAAGTTGAAAGTGGCAAAGCTTGGCATCCCTGTAAACCATCCCGAGATTCGAACGCCGCGCCGCGAATATAATGATCTCTGCTGCTTTTATATATTGAATTTTAAACCTTCAGAGCTGGACCTCGACTATTTGGAGAGGAGAGGCGGCGAGGTAATCCCGTGCGAAAATGCAGACAGTGGTTCGAAGGAGGAGGAAAGCCCGGCGGACAGTCTCGACCGAGTAAAGGTCGTCTTCCTCGGGGCACCGGGAGTTGGGAAATCCAGCATCGTCAGGGTAAGTGGATAATTGTGTAACATCCATGAAAGTGGGACTTGGGAGCTTGTGAACTTGAGGAGCTGCAGACTCGCGAAAATTGAGGACTGAAATACCATGTGAAACATCGCGCAGAGTCTTACGAAAACCGTCCGTATTCTCCGACCAAATTTAATACGAATCCATTTCCCGCGAATATTTCAATCGTTCAGAGTCTGTTGCAAGTGTATATTTGCACCATGATTCGCAAGTTTGTTCAGCCATATCCGCAATTTTCATACTCAAACAGAATACACGCGGTTATACATTCGTAGACGCGAATTTCAAATCCAATGTAAATTTTCGCTCGTGTAACTGCAGTAAACATTTTTATAGAATTTATCACCGCAATGCAGATATGACGGCGATGTCACTGTTAATTAGATGTTATTCGGGAATCGTTTCAGTTCCCGATGTAATTTACGTCTACTATTCGTATTCTGCTAACTACTAACTGGTGTTACAAACTGAAACAAGCAAGTGATTCTGTACAACAATATTCATCGAAACGTTGTGCAAGGATTTGAGAATCAAATTAAACCGGTATTCCATGCCCTTCGAATATGATAAATAGTAAAATCAATCGCGTTTCCACTGTGGACGATTTTAATGAACTATAAGACAACGAATTGCGGGTCTACTTAAGTGACGTATAATGCTAATTGAGACGGGAAAAAATGGTAGATTGTGTAAATTAATTTCCAGCCAACTCCTTAAGCAGATAATCAACGTCAAATTTATTTCTACGTAATATTGCTTCACATTTAGTTTTGAGTTTTGTGATTCGCTTACCTTGTTTAAACTTCAAAATTCACAGACTCGAGCGATGCCTGACCTGCGTTTGTGCACTGGCTTAAGCTATCAACAATGATTGGATTTTCCACAAGGTCGACCGCAATAGAATACGTAGAAACAGTTTGCTTTCGAAAATATGTACTTCCTCAAACTTGTATACTGCCAAATAAATTTCAGCATTCGTGCAAGCTTCGTAGAATTTTCTACCACATGATAAATATTTTCCAAACGAATTATAAAACTTTAACAGAACAGTAAAAGGGTTCCAACAATATATAATATGTTTCGGAAATGTGAAAATGATACAGGCTGTCTCGCTGAGACGCACTCGTATTGCTTTTGGTATACAAGACAAATTCTAGCGATCTTCTAAGCAGCAGGCAGAAACGATTGTAATAAGCGATTTCGAGGCGTTCCGAACTCGACAAAATCCCAGGCCAGACTGGCTCTACTTGGTCTCGACGCCGCAAAGATAAGTTTCATGTAATTATTGACGAAAGTGAGTCAAGTACCGTACCTACCCTCTGTTACGTTACAAATTCAAAATTTAAAATCGATGCTTCTATGATCTTACGAATAAGACGAGAACGATGCTGGATAGCAAGCATAAAAAAGGTTCGTTATTTTAGAGATCAATAGATTGTTCGAAATCATTCCTAAAGTTGTTGTTGGAAGGTGGAAAGAAAGAGAACAGAAAAAATAAAACGAATTACTGGAGGAGATGAACGGAGAGATGAGAAAGTTATCGGTTGACCAGTCAATTTTTCGAGAGATGGAATCCTCCGGTCGGTCCCTTCAGCTTTCGCTGTTATTCTTTAGTATTTTGATTGAAACAATTGTTTTCATTACTCTGCTTTGGCGTACTTCTTTCGCTTGTGCGAAAAAAAGAAAAATAACCGAATAAATGACAAGTTTGATTCGGTCTTGTTGGTAGACATTCGACATTGTATCATAACGAGGATAACTGTAGAAATAAAATTCGAGGTCTTGAGCTCTGGTTCCAATATCTATTAAACAATACTAATACTCGTTGCATGTATCGCAGCGTCTGTTTTAGGAGAATAATCAAACATGAGAACAGCCGCTCATGTAAAAGCTGGCTGGAAATATTTTTAATAGAAAGAACGGAGTAAAAAGGCCCTAAGTGTTTTGTACTGTACTTTAAAAATCATATTGTGCCCGGAAGGTGATGAGAGACAATCTTTTCTCTCGCATTTCGACAGTTCGTTATGACAGTAATTTGACGACTCGAATAATTATATTGAAATTGTTTATTTTTATTTATTTTTTTTTTTCTTCATTTGAGCTCAAACGTCTCTTCGTGTATGCTTCTCTTTTATCGCTGTTTTATTTTTACTGAAGCTATCGGTAGAATGATCGTTAAAAATATCAATCGACAAAGTTTCGTTTAATAGACGTTTTTTCTCATAAAAGATGTAAACAAAGCCAAAATACTGATTACTGTATACTATAGGATAAAATAGTAGTTCGACCATTTGCACTTAACGACAAAGGTTGGGAGAACTCTGGCAGGAGCTTGTATTTTAACTGCGCAGATACGAGGTTGAGAGGACTCGGTATCAAACAAGGACGTTGCCATTCTTGCTGGCCACCGCAGCATTTAATTAAAGCATGCAATTTGTGAGATAGAAATTGTTTACATCGGTAGCCCGCGCCGCTTTATTCCCCGAAGGAAGTTATCGATTTGACAAAATATCCTCGAGAAATGCCGGGGTAACCCAGTTGCGATGGAAGAGTGACGAGTCACCTACGATTTCCAGAAGTTTGAAAATTACACGACGAAACAAAATCCGAGAGAGGAAAACTCTCGACTTATAATCCATCGCTATTATCCGTCGTCCCAGTTAACTTGGAAAACTGAGAGAAAATGGCCAGCTCCTGTCTTGTCGGAAGAGGATTGGGGTTTTTATTTTTTTTTTTTTTTTGCATTTATCGAGCTCTGCAGGGCTGCTCGGGAGAATTTATGTGTATTGTTGGATCTAGACTAGCCGTCAGTTCGAAGCGGCTAGCTGCTTCGGCCCTCAGTGCTGAGAGTCTTCACTTCTGGGAAAAACTTTGAGAATTCGATTCTGCGTTCCCGTATCTGACAGGACTATGCGGTAACAATGGTTTTTATACGTGAGGCGACTTGAAGCTAGTTATAATTTCACCTCATTTTTTCCCCACTTCCGATACGAGATTTGGCACTGTAGCGTCACGTAGGGTATAGACCGGAGGTTTTTCTTGTAAAAAAAAAAAAAAAATAAACTAAACCCTACCAAAAGACGGTGTGAAACATCCTGCGTCGTGGAAGAAAGACCTGGGGGGAGACTGTGATGTGAATTGAAAATTACGAAGCACGAAAAGACGAATAATGTTGCGAGAATACCGAAATCTTTTCACCTTGTGTTAAAGAATTGCGGAGCGACGGAGCGACGATAAATCAAACCTTCTGGCAATGGCCCCGGAGGAATAGGGAAATAATGAATGTTGTTTGATACTTTTCTCATCTGCAATCCCGTACGCAAAACTTCATCTAACACCATTTGGCCCAATTTTCCTGGGGTGATTTATCTTGAGGGTATATACGAAAGAGACATCCAACGCGTATTCTTCGAACGGTTTTCCAATGTCTGAGGAGCCAAGAGATGTCACCCAAGCTTATCCTGAGAAAACAATGGCAGACTTATGATACCCCTTGCGAGCAACCTCATTTCAAGTTAAGGAAGTGTATCTAAATCACTAATAAGCGTAGATTTCCGCTTGGAATTGCCGGAGCTGATAAACGGGAAAAGTAAACAACGAGTCAACTTTTTCTGGAATATAAAATGAGAAAAACACAATATACAACAAAAAGAGAAGAAAAGAACGTAGCTTTCGTAACTGTGAATGATTGATGATACAATTGAGCATGTCATATTCATCCGGTGTTATAATTAAGCTCAATCTTCCGCGCTGTAACGTGTCTACGCATATCATTCAAAGGCTCAACTCGCAAGCACCAACTCCAATATTCTGAAGCACCGATCTCAAGAAATTAAGCGTGGGCTTACGGGATTTCGCCTCCGAAGTAATCGCTTATGAACTGAAATTAACGAATGAACAAACGGTTAAAAACCGCGCACAAAGGAGTGCTCCGAAGAGTGGGAAAGTTTAACGAACACAGTCGTACAGTTCGCGCTTTTCAGGGTGAAACTTACTTTTCCCCCCCTTGGTTTGACGGTAGAAATCCATCGGCTGATTCCGTTGGTGTAAAAGCACGGACGGGGTGGAGGATCTTTTTTTTTTTTTTGAGGTGAAAAAACAACCGGGGATGAACTTCATTGTGGGTACATACATACCTATATACCCAAAGAAATTTCATCCTTTCGAGCAACTTTTATCGACCGCTGTGCAGGACTTCTCCTGCGGGTAAAGTTAGATTGAACCACGATGCTTGAGCGATGCTGCTGATTGTCAACTTTTTCGAGGGGGGTCACGTGGGCTCAACCCTATTGGCCGAGGTTCGATGGAGTTCGGAGGGTAGGTGGAAGGTATATCGAATGTCTTCGAGTCCGCCGCCCGTAAAGCTTCGTCTCTGTGTACCTACTTTTGGCCAGGAGCTACAGAGATGGTGCGAAATGACCCTTCCAGCCGACCTTTCGGCTACTCTATCTTGTCACCCAAAAGCCACCCCGTCTCCTCTTATCTATGGATGTCCCGAGTTTCGAAGCCGATGCTGGGTTCGCTTATACTGCGTCAGTGTGTCCGCTCCGTGTCAAATTTGCTATGTGTGTATTGGGGACGAGAGAAAAGGGAAAAGGGAAAACACGTTAGAAAATCACCATTTTGGAAATCACCATCAAGAGACTAGCGATTACATAAAAATTGCCGCTGCGGCTTACCGAGATGTGCTTTTTCCCTTTATATATGGATACAGAGGTAACCCCTGAATCCGAGTTTAGGAGGTCGAATATATTAGAATTATTTTAAAACACGACGGGACTTGTAAAGTGGAAGGTGGGAAGTTGCTGAGAAAAATACACGATATTGCGGATTATTTTTGTAGCTTTCACGCACTTTGACTATGATTATATTTACAGCCTTTCATAAATTATAATATTATACCTATACACGCTCATTTGTAAGGGTTATGCATTTTTTGCGAACGACTCCACGTCATCGTCCGTTGACATATCACGCTAGATTTCCGCAGCGAAAGAAAAAAAAAGGAAAAACTTTCGGAGGATCATCCGAATGTTATTATACTCTATGCAGTGCGGATGCGTGTTAAGCATGATCACTCGAGAGTGCTTTTTTCTAGAATGAGGCACTTTTGACGTGCTAGTATATAAATTTGCGCGGTGGAAATTGCACAGCCCACTCTTCAAAGAGCCTTTATAAATGAACGAGTTTAATTTTCTTTCACGGACTTAAAAATTATTTTCAAAGTGTCAGTTGACGGTATAAAAAAAAAACAGCCCTGGATTACCCGTTGCATGAATTACCGCCACTTTGAGAATCTTCTTGTGTTTTCGGGCTTCCGCATGAGAGTTTAGGATTCATCCAGAATCGCTTCGAAAATCCCATTTTATATACATTCACAAATCCTCAAAGACACCTCTCATTTCGAATTTACGGTTTGGCGTACAATTTCTTCACGGTTTCGCAAGTGTGGGTATTTCCGCAACCTCTGAAAGTCCCCCGAGCTTTTTTGCACGTATCATAAAATGTTACGGTATCGCTTCTCTTAGCATTAGATATTGTCAAAACAGAGGAAGAATGTCTCTGAAAAAAACAAGTAACTTGTATGTTGGTTAGGAATATAATTGATCAACGTGTGAAAGAAATTAAATTCAATTATGAGAAATTGTTCCACAGCAATTTATTAATATTTCGTGTCAGGATTTTACCCTCAACATGGAGCAATCGCTGACAGGAAATATGGTGAATGGTAGATTAATTTGAAAGCGTATAACATAATAATTACTTGTCCCTTGAACTTGTTGAAAAAGAACTTCATTCTTATTTACTTTTTGTAAATAACCCACCTATCCATGTATTGGCGATCAGAAAAATATTCGACTTATAAATCATACCTTACAAATCACCGCCTTCCATCGTCTCTTTATATCCCCGACGCAAAGGAACTCATTTCCTGTACGTGATTGACTTCCGTTAATTTCCTAACGCGGTTCCGTTCCCGGAATTACATCTTGTTGATCGAAATCTCAGAGATCATTTCGAGTTGTTTGAGTTGGCCCAACATCGATACCGAAAAAAACTTGTTCGAACCCACATTGACAAAATAAAGAGACTGGCTCGCGGAACGATTGCAACTGAGAAAAAAATGGCACGGATTTTGAAGGAACTACATCGAAAGTCAGATCTGCTGATACGGCCGATGAAAATTTATATTGCAAAGAGAAGTCGATATGCGTAAAAACGCATCGATGTTCATTATCGCACATTCACTTCGAAATTCGGATTGCACCAGATCACCCACCAATTAGGTGAACGGTCACCTCGATAAAACGAACCGAGTGCTATGACAACAAGTTAACAAAGCTACCGACAAAGAATCCCCGGCTGATTAAACACCGGTAAAACAATTCCCTGAAGCAATTTCGGCTGTGAAACTGAATCGAAACTACCGAATCCGGTCACGTGCTGCGTCGCTGAATGCAGAACAGGGCTGAAGATTGCATCATCAAGTTGGAACGGTTGAAGGACCATTATTCCAGGTGTTCTCTACAGATTTTCTAATTTCCGTCTCCCTCGACATGTTGCTTCTCCCTTGATTCTGTTTTGAATATCAATTAAATCTTTCTACAAATTCCTTGTCGTACACGTGTGAACGTTTGCGCAAAGTCATGCGATGCACGAGATGAGATCGGGTACAAATCATGGTACGCGATGTGATATTAGGATGCTCTTGGCCTCAACGCAAGTCCAATTAATCCTGCGTGCCGCGCATGGGGCCAGAAACTGGCGTGTCGGTAGATTTCGCGTTTCTGCAACTGCAATGAGAAGAAGAACTAAGAAGACGATGGAAAAGATGCGCGGAATAGAGGTGCACAGATATAGGCGAGTAGCGCGGCGGAGATTCCGCGGTATAAGGCTGATACCATCGTATTCGCGTACAGGTTGCACAAAAGTGATACATGTATGATATAATACGCATGGATAACGGGTACATACGGACTGAGTGGGACGTGCATTTCGACCGATCCTTGCCAGAGAGATAAGCTCGAAAAGCTTCTTTTCATTTCCTTTCAGAGATGCAAGTCGTCGGTGGTTACATCAAAAATTTGTTACAGTAACAGCAAGAGTTGTTTAAGACTTACGGAAATCTGTCCTATTAAGCTACTCCCGCCGGTTTGCGGAAGTGAAATTTCCTGCGCCGAAAAACATCGCGTTCTTTACAGGAAAAAGCATCTTGGTCATGGAAAAAGAATATCCAGTTCTTACGCTCTGTGCCAGATTTCAATGGCAAGAATTTGTTACGTTGGCGGCTTTTTGCATCACCTACTGAGGTCGTATAATGTCTAAGTCTTTTGAAGCTTTAAGACCATGAAATATCACAGATAAGTGAAAGATGTATTCGATTTCCAAAATATAATTACCACACGTATTGGAAATCGTTGCTAGAAGGGAAAGGAACGAACGGTGTAGTCATGCTCTGAAAGTTGGAAGAGGAAGTCTCGATCATTGCACGGTGAAAGGACTTTTTGAATAGGAATATGTAGTACTTGGACTGAAGTGGCCTTGACTTTTAGGATCTTTTAAAGCTTCTTTTCAGGACCCAGTCTTACATCTCTTATTCAAGTTTCTTATTCTTGCCATTGTGTAACGCGCTTTACCTCGCCAACCTCAAAGTGGATACAAAACCTGACTTGGCGTTCGGAATACATGCTAAAAATATTTCATTTATCAAATGGTGCTTACACGATGTAGTTTAGAGGTTTATGTAAGGGTATAGGACAAACATAAAAGGGGGAAAAAGTAAATCCACGGTCACTTCCAAGATAGCGGAGAAAATAACTGCTGACTATGATTTATGTGTCTTTTTAACCGGTGCTGCTTGTCGGATAATCCTGCTGTCTCAGGATAATCGTGTGCTTTGCGTCAGTGATTATACAGTGGTTCGGTTATTCTTCATTTGTAACGTACGCGACATCGTTGAACGAATGAATCAGGGCCGCGTGTTACATGCAATCCTGACTATGTTTTCATGATTTTACATACGAATGTAATTTCGAAGTTATAGTATAATATATAATACGACCGTTCGATATCTGGCAACTGTATAGTTAGAGATGAATAAGTTTCGCATCTCTATGTATGAGGAGTTAATTTATACGAATCATAAGCGTCGATTCTTGTACCTTCGGAAAAAGCTTCGATTGAATTGTTCACGACTGTGACGTAAAGGCTCGGCGGAATTCCTGCGAACTTTTTACCACATCGACAAAGTATAGCCGGTAATTAACTCATATCAGCACAAATTCTTAAAATCGGTGAGCAAGGGATTTGAGTTACAGGATTGAAATGAGCCTGACTCTTGATCCAAATTACCAATTCTGTTGGCGATCGGAGGAAAAACCTTTCAGTCTGGAGATTTATATTCCATTCCGAGCTGTCACCGGATTAGATATCCATTCATGTTCAACTACGTTATCCGTGATTGGTATCGACTCGTTGATCGTTAGTCTGAAAATGGCTAATCTACATCAACGCACCTTCTCGCAGTTTCTTTACAGCGAAAGGAAACCAAATCCGCCCGTATTTGTTTCAACCGTCGTCTTTAGCCCGCACCCTAAACCCTTCGCCAAGACTTATAAATATAAAAATTGCTTCGCACAGCTGTCTTCTCCGAGCCACTAGAATCCTCTGCTCGTTTCCCTTCTTCGTTCGTGTTTTATCATATTTTTTTCTCTGAGTAATTCAGGGGAAAAAAAACTTTTTTAAAAGAAGTGTATATATCAGGGCACAGTAAGTTTTCTGAATTCATCCCTTCAATCTCCATATAAAATAGTCTCCACCTTCAACACGGTTCGTCACTTTACTTTATAAGTATAACACTTTTTCACCTGAGAAAATTGTTCGAGCTGCATTAACGTCGTTTCTAGTCTGATTTCTCACATAGGCATCCAGCCTCCAGGATCTTCTTTAAAATGCGAATGCGTTGTGTATTCGTGAATCGAATAGCTATACGGTATTACATACAGACCTGTGTATTTTCAACGTTAAAATCTCAGGTGAAACGCGTCGCGTTCCTTAGTTACCAAGTTTCGATTGACACCTGTCTCGGTTCGGCGGATCAGGAAAGAATACATTATCTACCGCTGATATATTTTCACGCGTCATTTATTCCTTTCAGCAATTCGTCTGGAGCGAATTCTCCGAGGAATACAAGCCGACGGAACGAAGAGAGACATTCTACCCGAGCGTTGTGCTGGCGGATCGACTTTACGAACTCAAGATCTCGGATCTACCCGCCATTCCATATTTCCCCGTCAGTTCACACCTCGAATGGACCGACTTCCGTTACTATGGATTGAGGAGCGCTACTGCCTATGTCCTCGTCTTCGACCTGAGTAATCAGGACACTTTTCAGGTGAGCGTACGTGAATATAGCGTCATTCATTTTTTACCGTCAGATATATTGGATACTTATTTATTTGTCCGACAACGCTAGAAGCTGACTGCAAATACTAATTGCCGTTGCTATTATTAGTTACTGCTTGGAATGAAAAGTACAAGCTAATGCGTAGATCCGGTTGGTGTATTGATGATTCTATCGTTGTGCATTGATGCAGTGGTCTGTTAATAACCGTATCCGACGGATGGTAAAGGGATGGTACAGTACGTTTTGTCTATCGGAATGAACGACGTTGTGAATGCCCAATCTGAGTTAGGGTAGCCAAATATATTAATCGATCAAATCTGACGTCGATATCTTCTTCCCTACTCACGTTGTGTCGTCGCCAATACGTCGAATCGTTCGAATGTTCAATACTTATGCATTGATCGTGTACCCGGATTCCATGATTTACGTATATGAGAATAATAATGACGAACGCTCCGTTAAATATACCCAAATACAAAATGAAGGTCGGAAACAGAAAAGATAAATTGATTTACCATTTTACAGAAAACGGTGGATTTGAAGGAACAAACAGGTGGGATTCCTCGTAAACAGTTTCACAAAAATCTCGATGCTGCATAAACTTACGACGTTGCTTATTCAATTTTTTTATGCTACACTGATATCAAGTAATTACCGTAGCGACAAACTTCTCCGGGATTCTTGTTATAGGATGTTGACGTTTGATAACTTTTTTACCTTACTCGTCTAGTTTACATATAAAACTTCTGATGGTTCGCTACTTTCATCTGATATAAAATATTTATAATTCAGAAGTCTATCCAGCCGGCAATCATAAAATGTTTGTACAAACTTCATTTTCGCGTATTGCCCGAGGGCTTGAAGATTGCAGACTCTGTACTTTGAATATTCCTGTTTTCTTTTTCCCGACATTGCTTATTTTCTCTTCTACTCGAGCGATATTTCAAAAATCTAATATTATACGCAAATACAAATGTATACGCTTCTCTACAGATAATAAAAAAGTGAGATGAATCCCCAAAGTGAACATCGATAGAATATCAAGAAAAAATGACAGGCTTATTTCAAAATCGTCGAGGAAACTTATTACCTTATAAAAATCGAATTATGTACTGCTTCTGGATTCAAGACTGTATTATCCTTTTCGGCGAAGTGAACAATTCGCTTTTCCGCAAAGTTCCTAGTAGGCCGAGCCCTTTCTCCAGGCTTGTCGCGCTGCCATATTGCAAATACCTGTGGAACGTGACTCTTTCCGTTGTGTGCGAGAAACCGTAGGGCCCATAAACGTTCCTGTGATCCTTTAAGTTCTTTGAACCAACCTCTGCTAGAGCTTTCTCTTGTACCTTTCAAAAATTAACCCCTCGCAAAAGTATTCGGTTCCCGCGTGTTCGTGGCTCAGCTTAGAAATCCGAGACGCGCGTGCAGCCAATGTCAAGTTCCTCATAAATCCTCGACAGATCGGACATCCTGTAAGTCAAGGATGTAGGTTCGTCTCAAGGGCTGAAAAAAGTCAAAAGACTCACAACCGGGGCGGCAAACAATTTACGTATTTCGAACCAAACGTATAATTCCGGACTAGTAGTTGAGTCCTTCGGGACACGCTATTTTCTACACCAATTCGGGTTGACTGTCTATCTGTAGAAGGGAAGACCTAATAAAAATTTCCCAGAATCCAATTACTGGCTTTTATTACAGCCACGACAAATGGAGGTGACTGCAATCCGGACTTTTATTACGAATTCACTACAGTTAATTTTCCGACTTTCGTGCAGTAGACGTTGAATAATATCTCATGTAACAACGCGTTACGAGACAAAAACGCTTTGAGCAAAGGATGAAATGTAGCAAAAATACCGGGGTAAAAGAGACTGAAGAGATCTTCTTGCAAACGTTTGGCAACTCCCTGTTTTCATACCGGAATCGTAGTAGACAAATAAGTAAAAATGATATATAAAAACCGGAAATAAAGGAAACGAATCATTTCATGTCCCGCGAACTCGAAACGCTCTTTTTTATCGAAAGAAAATTATTTCAGATGACGAACTGGTTCGTGTGTTACAGTACATCAGAACCCTCCGCGAACAAATTTACGAAGCACGAGATATGAGAGGAGTTCCTCTCCTCGTCGTTGGGAATAAGCAGGACAAACTTTCTGCCAGCGTAGCTTCCGGCACGAGGTACAGAGACATCGTCAATTTGGTACGGAAGCACTGGAGGTGCGGTTACGTCGAGTGCAGTGCCAAATTCAACTGTCGGGTCGTTCAGGTAACTGCATACGAAGTCATACCAATATTATAAGATGTAATCGTAAAGCAGCGCATTTTTTTAGGAATTTGCACTTTGCTACAATCCTTTTTAATTTGAATGCACATCTCGAGGTAAAATCTGAGTAAGTCGAACGAAGCTGTGGAAAATAATGACAAATCATCGTAAATCGTTGACTTTTAGTGAAACAATGGTCGTCGTATCAGCTGTAAAGAAACGAACAGAGACCGGGGTGAAAAGTAAGGGTGATGTTGACGTCACGTATAAAGAATGAGTGATAGAACGATCTGTCTTGGACGCGATAAGACCGTCTTCAAAAAGGTCAAACGTAAACTTTGAATATATATTAGCCCGGGTTCAACAACTCAGTCGAAAGGTTGCGTGTATAAATCGATTTTTAAATCAATCACGGTTGGGCGCATATTTCCAGAACGCTATTTCTCTTCCATTTTTCATGCTACTTGTCTTTGTTCTTACAAGTATTTTGACAGCGTGTTTTCGAAACTGGGAGTAAAATATATCATGTTGAAAAATAACGACGGCGAAAACAAATATATTGTTTATAAAATTTGAACACGTCGGTGAAAAGTTTTCGTTGCTAGATGACATTTCATGGTAAACCTGGAGTATCAGTGTCACTTTGCAAGCACCTTCCGACCCTTTTGCATTCACGTCACCGTAGGAATGCCAGGGATATAAGAGTTGAGGGAGGGGCGGCTAAATTTATCACATAATATTAGAAAAGGGGTGAAACTCTATAGGACAGAATGTGATAAGGGTGAGGAAGGACGGTCTAAGGTGGTGGAAAATAGTGTGTCGTAATATTGGGGTGGACCGGAGACGGAAGCCGTTGGTGAATGATGGGAAAAGATTTTTGCTTTCACTAGATTTTCGGAATACCATAATGTAAGAAAGAAAAGGTATCGAAAATCTAGAAATGAGGCAGCGAAACGGTATACGCAAGTAATTTTCAATACGAGGAAATATCTATTCAACTTCACACTCGAACCAAAGTTTACCCTTGACTCCCTCGGCAGAGAAACTTGCTCAGCAAGTCAAGTAAGTAAGTACGAAAGACATTTTCTCGAAATCTCAAACACGCGCGACTCGTATCATTGTTCAAAATTTTCGGCAGTCGATGGCGTTGGATAAGTTCTTACCATTAATTAAAACAGGAAAAAAAGGTGTCTCAGAGTCAAAATTAAGATCAATAAAATACAGTTACACAAACAAAATCGGGATATCGATTTGGTAGACTTGATGAAATGATATACCAGCTGTTCTCCGATAATATCAAAACACCGAAGCTCAATTTCCGGTACATTCAAATCGGCTATCGCAATGGGACGATACGTCGAAGCTTAAGTTATCCAAATATCTCGTTCAAGTAGCAGAATACTTTCTGTGACGCAAGAGACGCAAAACAACAATTAATATGGGCTTGGGTCACCGGTAGAGGCGTTAGAATCAGCACAATTAATAACGACCCTTCAGCTGCAGTGCGACATATGTGGGCTCTTGCATTATACATGGATTCAGTGTACCGAATTAATTCCAGGTGTTCAGGGAATTAATGAAGGGTATCCAGGCGGTGGAAGGAAGACCACCCTCACCGTCGCCGACGCCTTCGCAGCCGCTGAGAGCCCATCCCCATAACTCGAGCGAGAAATGTATTTTTCTTTGACATTAGAGGAAATTTTCTAAGGTATTCAAAGACGCGAACAATCACGATGTATTCCCCTTTATTGTCAGAGGCTCAGTTTGAAAAGCAGTATTAAATTTCGGCCCCAAATACGCAGCTCAAAACTTACGCAAGATCCCCGTTATGCGTGTCGTATATTATATATACATATACATCCATACATATATATCTATATATATATACATGTATATTTTTTGGAAAAAGTCGGAGAGAAGTAAGCTCCATATCTCGTTATATTCGCCAAGTTGCCACACGATTAGGCATAATACCGTTCAATCGCGTTTTACCCCAGGATCTAGCCCATCCTCAACTTATACAGATCGATCAGACCTGGATCATCAGTATCGCGTCTCAAGTTCTGATATATGAGCAGTGAGCAAACACAATTAGGAGTCCGATTTCGGGTGCGTATTACCGTTCAATATCCAGGCAACCCTTGCCAAACTCTCCAGCGGCTTATAACAACTCCCGGAAACCCGAGACTTCACCCTGCAGGTAGGCTGAGGAAAGTAGGGATGAGAGCGACTAGGTGAAATGGCGTATCGCATGTTGAATACGTATTATACTCATCAACGGATAAAAAACAATATAACATACATGTAATATAAAAATATAAGTTATACCGCGTCGTTACCCGTACATATATACTAGAGTGTTTCAAACAAACCGACTTTTTTTTTCGAACAACATTGACAAATCTTCCGAGCGTCCCTCAAAAATGACCTCGGTAAAATATGAGCTCTTAATATTTATATTTAGAGGTGGCGATTCTCAATTTTCTATTTCCCATTTAAATAACATGGGAAAATTTTTTTTTTAAATTTAGAATCTTACTGCTCGAAAACGAATCAGTGTGAAGATATAAACAAAACATGTTCTTGTAGGAAATTTTACGCTCTACAAAAAAGATCTGAATAAAGGTTTTCGTAAGGTAAGTCGTTTCGGAGTTATCAGGCCTCAAACATCGAACCGTTTGAATTAATGATGTTATTAATTTATAAATGCTACAAAACTGACTCATATCGTTGATTAATGAAATTTGTTAATTAACATTTCATTGGAAGTCTATAGTTTTAATTTTAAAATCAATAATATTGTGTATTTAAGTGATATGAGTCAGTTTTGTAGCATTTGTAAATTAATTTTTTTTATTATTTTATTAATTAAACACCATTATTTCAAACGGTTCGATGTTTGAGGCCTGATAACTCCGAAACGACTTACCTTACGCAAATCTTTATTCAGATCTTTTTTGTAGAGCGTAAAATTTCCTACAAGAATATGTTCTGTTTATATCTTCACACTGATTCGTTTTCGAGCAATAAAATTCTAAATTTTTAAAAAATTTTTTCCCATGTTATTTAAATGGGAAATAGAAAATTGAGAATCGCCACCTCTAAATATCAATATTAAGAGCTCATATTTTACCGAGGTCATTTTTGAGGGACACTCGGAAGATTTTTCAATGTTCTTCGAAAAAAAAAAAATAGTCGGTTTTTTTGAAACACTCTAACATATACAACACAAGATATTAAATCATTGTACGCCATTATAGGGGTAGATCCGCTCAAGCAATAGTACCTATATATATTTTATTAATTGTTGAAAAGTTAATAATCATTAGCCTGTAAGTGATTACTAGACGGTGAAAACATTAAATAATAATAATAATAATAATAATAATAATATTAATAATATGTGTTATTGTTGTTTACATAAATAATGTTTATGCAACTTTATATCATTATATATGTATATACATATATTACGATATACCTATTAGAGCTCGCCACGATGCAGGAAATGAAGAAATCCAAAATTCGTATACAATGATATATTTATGCACAAGTTTTGAAAATACGGATCAATTTTAATTGATTTAATTAATTAAGCCTGGCATCGTACACGATGCTTCCACTGTTGTTTATAGAATTGTAGCTTGTAGTCGCCGTCTATAGAAAATCATCGTTTTACGTGAAACTTGAAGACGAGGAAATATGAAAATTTGTGAATTTCTCACTGCACAGTGGCGACTAATGTGTACTGCAGTCAAACTCCGCAATAATCAATTTCCCTGTATCATATAAAATATTCACGGTATTTGGAAAGTCGAACTTATCTCACTGCAAGACGTAGGTACTTTTATTTTTATTCGATTGTTCCGTTTCAAAGTTCCGATGGGCAGCGAACAGACTGTTGCGGAGTTTAACTGTAAATGGAAAGGCTGTATACTCTGTTGTTGACTAATAAAAATTTGCTAATCGAGAAAACAATCGATGAGATAAAACAACAAGCACCACCTTTTTTGCCCGTAATCCTTGCCTTTCCGCCAAATAAAACCTTCAATCCTGACACCGTTTTCTTTCAGTCACTAAATTCCAAATCTCTGTGATGCCAGACATTGTGCACACCATCTTTCGCAACAGCGGACTTTGCGCGTCTCTTACCGTCGCGGTGTTAACGGAATTGGAACGAGAATGCTGAAATTCCTCATCGGAACGCAACGTCAGTTACACCGTGTAACCTCAAAATATCGAAATTATGCTACAGCTGGGACAGGAAACATCGGACTTGGTCAATCTGAGACGCTGCAGGTTTCGAACATTTTCTACAAACCTCAGTAACGATACTAAGTCAAATTTACTTCCTTGAAGTGTGAGAAATGAAATAGATCAATCGGCGAATTTAGAACAAAGCTTAAACTTGAGAACATGAAAAGATATACACCAACTATCTCATAACAAAGAGATGAACATTCATAAATCAGTATAAAGTTGAATTAAATCGTAAAGTAATTATAACCAACCTAATAAAGAAAGGAATGAGATTTACGTCAAATAATAGCGACATTACCGATTAACCGTGAAAATTTCGAGAAATCTAAAAAGCTCCTACTCAGGTTACAAAAGTCTAAAAATCTCGCATGAAGTAAACTCGAGAGTCTTTGAACTGATTTACTTGCAAACAAGCTTCCTAAATGTTATAAAGAATTCACAGCAAACCCTCACAGATAGAAGTAAAAACGGACAGGTTTTTTCTCTACGAACTTTGACATATTCATCAAAGGACTAAGCACGATCTCTCTGACGAGTCTCACTGTGACGAAATCTTCTTAGCAATCCGCTCAGAGTACAAACAGAATACCGTTCTCCAATGTTCGAATCTGATTAAAGTATGCAAACCGTAAAGGTGAGCACGACTCGAGGGACGCCGAGCACCAGCACCGACCTGAAAGAAGCCCTCTGCGAGAAAATACCGCTTTATCACGATCTTCTGAGGAACTTCCGCCTCCGTCACGGTGCATGTGTCGTTAGTCATCTTACCGTCGACGACCTTTATCAGGGATTGTCAGATGTCAGCACAATGGTCAGAGAAACTTCGGAAATCGATCAAAAACTTGGGGTATGATTTTCCGAACCTTTGTTACGGCGGCTTTAAAGAAAAAGCGAGCTAATTGAGTATAAAAAATTTTGAACTATTGCCGAGAGACAGCAGGTGATTTTTGTATCGAAATTTGATCTATTGGCAATAATGATCGTTTTCTTTTTCTTCGTCAACACGGCAAGTGAAGTGTTTCGTAAATACAATAAAAAGGTTAACCGGTTCATTCTCATTTCCTCTCAATAACCCTTAACTTATCGACCGAGCCTTTGGAGATTTCGAGATTGTAAGTATCCCGTTGGAAACAATCTTTGATCGGTGATTGGAAAGTAAATTATTCAGTGCTGAGCATAGATGGATAAACTGCGTTATTAGACTTGGTGGAGTTTCGCGGTATTTTACTCGAGGCATGATAAATGGTTTCAGTAATGTTCAAAGTTCCGAGACCCGAAAAATCAACTTGCGTGTGCTACTTTAATGTAGAGAGTGAAACTGTAAGAGAAAATAAATAAAAAGAAAAAAAAAAAACAGGGCGCGAGTGGAAAACGGAGTTTATCATTCACTGCTCTGGGGCTGCAGAGTTCCCCAAAGCAGAATGGCAAACAGTATAAATAATGTCGAAGTGGAAGGCGAAGGTCGCCCGCCAGACAGGGTGTCAAAATAACTCACATGAACCTGCGATTTCGCAAAGACCATTGTTCCTTCCTTTAACCTTCAAAGTTCCTACAGGAGTTTTGCTCGGTTCTTGGCCGCATGACTACTAATTAATACACATTAGCTCGCGGGTTGGAATAGAAAAAGAAAGAGCGAGGGATATGGAGAGGAAAAGGGGGAGACGGGGGAAATATTTCAATTCGTTATACGGCTTACTAATAAAATGAATTTCACCGAGCACACCGCTCAGAACGTAGAGCTGCTCCAGGAGCCCTTTCGTCCTGACAGGTCTGAGAAAATAAATCGTTACCACCATGAACAAAACACTTCGGCGGCTGTAATTATGTAACGACAAGTCGGAGACGTACCCTTGGGTATAATTACCGTAACCTCGTTACGGTACACGGCTTGTCTAATACGGTTATACGAGTAATTTCAGATCAAACCACACAGACTATTACCCCACCTACATTAACGTTTCTTAGTCACGGATTGTTCAGCAGCGGAAAATCGTGATGAGAAAGTTTTAAAAAGTGTCTATTTAAAGAATATCTCCTCTTTCTCTTGCTACTGAAAGCTCGTATAACAACTCGAAGATTTGTTCGTTACCTCGATAGCATCAGAGTATTAGAATCAGCTTACGATTAGTTATAATCCAACGGTATCAAATCGTGATCATACCTTGTAAAGAGTACGAGTCCATCAATCGTTGGTAAATATGAGAGTAAATAATTGAGTTGAACCAATTGAAAAATTGCCTGAAGGGTAAAAAGTTTAGGTGGAATGAGAAATTTTCAAACGCTCTGAATTGATGCTAGGAGTATCTGGAGTGTGTAAAGAGGATCGCTTTCGAAGTGGAGAGTGCTTTTTGATGAGAATGAGCCAACGTTGAAGCCTCGTTAAATTTCTGGAATTTTCTCGCCGGGTACCGGGCTGAATTTACTGTTTTTTCATCAAAATAACAAGCAGGTTAAGTATCGAGGGCTCGCCATCCCCGAGGTCGTCGCGCTACTCCCACGCCGTGGAAATTCACCCTCTCCTGAGGCGGTATTCTGGCTCCTGTTAACCGGTGACGTTCCCACACTCGAGCAAACCGCATCCTTAACGGCGGACTGGGCTTCGCGACGCCTAAGGCGAAGAGAATGGTGGTCCGAAAGAGGCGGAGGGATTGTTGGTGCCGTTCTCCAGGCTCTTCCGAAGACCGTGTCGCCTCTTGGAAGACTGTGCATAGCTTTAACCACCCTTGAAGCGGACGAACACGCACAAAGAGCCATGAAAACCCGAGCGATGTCGCACACGCATTGGGAAGTAAGCATAAATCTCCATCTGCCGTCTGACCTTTGTAATATTTACTGTAAGATCAACCCTTGTAATATTGACCGTATCTGTTCCGTTCGATACGAAACCCATTTTTCGTCTCCTGCCGACAAAAAGTACGCTTACGAAGACTGCATGGAACTGCTGGCCGCATTGCCGGCGATTGTTGGTCTCGTGAGTAAGACTCAGAAGTTGGATAACGCTAGCGAAGAGGGTGATTGGGTGGATTTTCTGCTTCAATGTCTAGGGAACATAGCTGCGGACGACAAGGGAAAGAAATCGTCGCTGGGCGAATTCCTGCGACTCTATATCACAGTAAACGCGTAAGTTTCCCACCGGAAAACTAAAATCAATAATTATTATAATTAAGGAAATTAGGATACCCTGATAAACATTAATGGCAAGTGTGATAAGAATAGTGAGTTGAGAAATCGTGTTATAATCCTATGATTGGCTGACAACGAGTAAAGAGATCAAAGAGATCGTTGAGTTTTGTAAGATCTTTTTAAATCCAGTGCAGGTCCGCGAGATTTCGAAAATTTCGCGACCCAGAAACGCAGAGTATTCGCGGAGTATTCGCATATACGTGTCAGTTAATTATAGTCGTCCACACCCTCCGTCAGTAATAGCTTCACCCGTTATCTCTCGGTGTTGACATTTCTCGACAAGTTACACTACAGAGCCAGTCTTTATTTCACCCTCCATATAAGCTCGCAATCAACTGAAGTTCGAATTACCCAAGTTAACCAATTTCGTTAAGCGACGAGGACGGCGGTTCCCCGGGTGCACACACGACGCAAATACTCGGAGATGCGATATTAGACCCAAGTCAGGCGTTGGCAGCGGGTGCATTGGCTTACGGAGACGAGCCCAGAGGCGGATCAATGCTGCAGGTATGAATAGTTGCAATAAACATATACCGAGAGAGTTCGTCGAGTCTCCAATATCGTCTGAAACGCAGAAAAAAAAAAAACGAGGATAAAGATAGAAACGAACGATGTAACCATCCCGCAGTACATGCTGTTTCAAAAAAACCTGCAACACGCTCTGGGCGCGAATCCCACGGAAACGGCGATAAGGAACTACCTTTGGCACCTGGTGAAGCGGCAGGGTGAAGTGGCCGGATACAAAGAGTCTGAATTCTGCGATCCTAGGTACGTCGTACTCAGGAACTACGGGAGGGAACGTCTACCGGAGGCAGCGGAGGTCAAGGTAACTCCCGTGGGAAAGCGGAATGCCTGTACACCGTATGACACATCGGGAAGTCGAAGGCACGACACCTGTTGACTTACGGTTATTGGCTCGGCGGCCAGCAGCCACTCCAAAATCGTTTCAAGCCTATTCCATAACAACGGGCTCGCAGATTACAGACGTGAGAATTTTCTATATCCATTTGGGGGTATCAGGTGTTGGATGAAGCAGCCGCAACTGCGATGTTCCGGAGATAGTACGATCTGTATGGTTTTTTTTTATTGGAAAAGTTATTTGCAAGCTGTTTTTACCTTACCGTAGGAGCGTTGAAGCCACCGATTTGTCTTTAAAGTCGAGCATTAGCAAGCGATAGGTATCACGAGTTTGACGATTTTCTAACTTAGGTTCCAAGTTTAACACTCGTAATTAAACGCCGAACGACGCGCTGCTACTCGAAAGCGATATTTAAGTTTCTGACAAGAACCCCTTTACGGTTGCAGCTCTCGCGGACTATTTCAAAAGTTTTGATTCCTATCTTGAACCAGGCGAAAGCGAAGAAATCTTGGCCCGAACACAACGCGATTGCCGCTCCCATTTTACAAGTAAGATATTCACACAATTATAAGTATACTAAAAGAACAACGGGGAACGAGAACATTTGTTGAATGGTTGCGAAGACTCGGGTGCCATGTAGAATTAAATCGCATGCGCAGCTACTGCGAAGAGCAAAATGTATTGTGATATTTTACTGCAAATGAGATGGTAAGTTGCTGCAACAGTTTTGAAATCCGCCATAAATAATAATGAGTAGAAAGCACGAAACTGTAATAACTTCGAAATGTAACTTTAACAAGAGGAATAATAAGAGAGGCGCCTTACGTCAATAAAATCATGCACACCTCCTGTGTATGACACTGGTATCACACCAGGGTCGCTGGAGATCTCGCATCAAAGATCATTGCGTAGAAACCGACATATCCGGGATACTCTTTAACTAATATATTTCAAGGCGAATTGGTTATCCGTAGCAAAATGAAACTTTAAATATGGAAATAAAATTCATAAAACAACGAAGTGCCGGAAAACGGATCAATCTACTCAAAAAATCATAACTCACTGAATTTTCAATATTTTGAGCTGAATATTGACTGAATAACTCTCAAGACACAGATAATGAGGAAAAAAATATATGGAGAAACTGCGCGATGAAAAAAAGGTATTTATTTCAGTGAGTGAAGTTGAATATTTTGGAAAACGAATCAATTAACGATTTTTACGATATTTCATCATTTATCCTGGCTCAAATCAGATTATTTTGGATTTTTTTCATATGGAATTCATGGTGAAGATAACGTGGGGTCATTTTGACTTCGGTATGCAGCGTAAGGGTTAACGACACTCTGATAAAACATTACGTAAACGACGTTTACACATGCAATTCGATGGAAATAACATTTCTTAACTGAAGCATTGGTCCTAAAACAGAGATGTAGTCGGAAAATGTTCTCGACGCTAAACATATTACAGCGTAAAATATATGAGATTATTACGTTGAGTTTTCTAACGAGTAGATTCAAAACCGATCAATTCGATGATATGTGAAAGAATACCCTTAAAGAGTATCCGGATGTATATCGTTAGTTTATTTATTGTTTGGTACAGTCCAAAATGCAATTCATTATTTCTCTTATGCTGTTATTTATAATAGTTATGCAACAAATTCATAATTAATTGCATTACTCCGAATCACTTCCAAATTATATTTCACTGCTCGCAAATTCAAGAGAAACCATTCCCGTTAAAACGTATAACCCCGACTTGACGGAAAATAAATAAAACGAGTAACTTCAATAGCGTTAAAATTATAAAAACGGTTTCATACATCATATTATGTACGTACATTCTACCGTGTCGGTTTTGGAATACGGTATCAAATAACGGCATTGATCAGCATTCTTGCAGCTGGTATTACGAGGTTTACCTATACAGCCAATAAAAAATTGCCAGCACACTCACCTGAGTGCACGTAGTACATCAAATACCGTAGTAGTTTCGTTAAACAATAAAAATTGTGCTTTTCCCCAGAATTGCATAAGTTGTACACCTTTTCATCATTTTATTCCGACTACACGCAAATATATGTATATTTTTGACCAGTATTATGGCCTCCGGGACATGGCGTTCAACCAGGTATTGTTGTGCATGTCCCGTGCTCTCGGAGCTGTCGCTTCCATGATTTGGGCCAGAGCTATCAACGCGCCCGTGGAACGCCCGAGGTCCAGTTGCTCTTACACCTACATGAATGCCGTTAGCAAAGTTCGGAAAAAGTCGAAAAAATACTCTGTGAGCTACATCAAGCAAGTCCCAAAGTAAATTGTCGATACGTAATAATAAGAAATAATTAGGCAGACTTTAACAGCAATTTACAAATCAATAGTATATGTATAAATAATCGATTCACATTGGTGTATATAAATCAATTATATATTGTATCCTGTTCATCTGCCGAATCATATAAAAATAAAAATCGCTTTTAGATAACTCGATCGTAATTTCGTATGTACTAAGAATCGTTTATTGTACTTGTATAACATGTTATCGCGCATCAGGATGGAAGCCGGTTGGTATCGCGCAGCGTTGCAGAAACTAGATTTCTTTTCATTTCCGTTGTAAAATGAACGTATGTTGCAATATTGCATATAGCCTACACGGTAATAATTGATAACTTGATAAATATTATTGCGTTACGATGCAAATAATTAGTTCCACAAGTGCGGAAGACCGAGTAGGGAAAGTATACAAAGTAGCCAATACAACATACATCACATTATATAAGTATATAATTATTATATCATATTATGACAGATTTTCAAAAGTTTAGGTAAAAATAATTGAATTCTTTTAAGTCAACGGTAGCTGCATATTTATAATATTAAGGTACAATGTATTTGCTTTCTCCCAAGAAAGCGAAATACTCATGAATGAGAAAAGGCTTCGCACGATACGACGGTACGCATGCGCAACGTTAACGAGAAGAGGATGACCAATGGGAGAAGTTTGTCATCGCCGTTGTGAATGGCGTGACATTCTCAACTACCGACGAGTCCATCGATCTCGTGCATACACTTACACACGTCGTACGCAAGAGTCGTACGTCTAAATTGTGATAAAAATTCGCTCAAAGATAACCTGTCAATGTTATACGATAATCGCAAGTGTCCTAGCACTAGTGAGAATACGTGCCAACTGACAGTACGGAAAGACATCGAGGTAATATTCGACGCGTAAACAGAATACGCAAGCCTCATTTCGCAAAGGAATGTAGGGTGGTTGTCGGACAGGTTAGATCTAATTGGACCACGTAAGGAAAATTCATTTACTTAACGCGTATTCAACATGCTTCGCACCAACTCGACTCCGAGCTCAAATCTCCTCGATCTCAGTTTACAAATCTATCGCACGTTCTATGACGAAGCTATCCTGTCGTAGAAAAAAGTATCACAAAGTACGGTTTACCTACGTTGTCAGTAAACAAACAACAACAAACAAGCCAAAGTGGTTCAGAATCAATCATTACTAGTAGCCTCGAATCGTGAATCTTGGTTGTTAAATTTGAATCAAGTGAAAGTAAATTTCTGGATATTTTTCAAATTTTTGAGCATCGCACTTACTGTTAGCTGCTCATTTATGCTGTCACTATTCGCTTTCCTTTATATAAAGTCTGTTAAGTTTGGCTGGACAAGTTTCACAAGCATAATTCTTGCGTACTCACTAACGCCGCAAATGTACAGTAGCGATGGACTAGATGAAATAATGTATCGCAGATTGGCGATGGCAGATGCTCAATTGAATGACGAGATTGCAAATCCTGCACAAACGACTGCAGCGATGCCGCATAGAATCAGCATCAATACCGTGAGACAGCCGTCCAGTTTGTTGATGACTCACACTACCGGGCACACTGAACTATCACCCACACCGTCAGTGAGCATAGGAGGTCTCAATTTTAGCGGGCGTACCGCGGAACAGTCAAGAATTTTTGCAGACAACATTTCGACCGCATTTCAAGAAATTCGACCACTCCTAGAACAAGCCAGAGCGGTATACAATTTCTTTTATATCATTGTTAGAGAGAACATGCAGAAAACTTGTAGATAAATTTAGGTCTTTCATAGTTTTGACATAATGACTCAACTGTTACGTAAATTGTTTCCCTCATTAGCACTCTCTACCCAATTTTGTTCGTATCTTTCACGGTATTTCAAAATATGGTATATCCTCATTTCTGTCGACATTTCTTGCTTCTACCGGTCTTTAATGACCTGCTTTCTAGAATAATTTCACACTTTAGGTATTTGCAGAAGCACAATATTTCTTATTATCGTCCCAAATAGATTTCATTTTAATTTATCGTATAATGCGATTAAGAATATTCTCTAAAATTCAGGGTCACCTCTCAAACATGACAAAAATTGATCTTACTTTCTACTTCGATCATATTATGATTTCCCAATAAATTAATGTACTGGAATGCAAAGCCAAAAGATTGCAATAGCGGCTTATTGTTTACATCTCAGATAATGACTTTAGTAAATTGAAAATCATTCGAAACAATTGCGTGTACTATGTGCTAAGTTCGAAAAAAAAACAAGGCAAATTTCAATAACAAACCTCTCAAACTACGATGTTTGAAATCTTTCGAATTTTAATTTCAAATCAGACAATATCCTGAATGAGTAAATGAGTTTATTGCGCTTACCTATAATTGCTTAACGCTTAAATCTTCGTTGTTTTGTGCTCCAATCGCATAACATGGCATTTCAGAGGATGAATGATTATTCTCAAATCGTTTTGGCAGATAAGCTTGGTAGATGCTGTCTCTGTGATTAATCTCACAGGCTTTGAGGTGTTGATGTTTTTCACGATTCTGCAATCTTATCTACATTTAGTTACTGCAGTATGTAACAATAAGTTCAAAACCATGTTAGGCGAACCTAAGATTGTATGTTTTTTGTTACAGCCACATGGAATTGTCCTAACGTCATGGTTGAATGGCCAAACGCAACAAGAGACCCCGCCATCTGCGGCAGACAGTTATGTGATAAACCTAAATGATCAGCCATCGACTAGCAACATAGGATCGTCACACCACCAATCCACCCATGATCATCATCATCATCATCACAGAACTGCGACAGACAATTTTTTGAACAACATAAGAGAAGCGGCAAATGCAGAAAGTCAGAATAACAATAATAATGCCGAAGAAGGGGCAACGGATGCCCGGCATATTAGTCCTGAAACAAGAGCTTTGTTAGAAATTTTACAACAATATGTTCCATTTGTGTTGATACTCCTTGCAAAATGCATTTATGATCACCGAGCTGGGATATTACATTTTTTAGCTTTACTAGTAACATTTATTCATACCAATAATAATCTAAAACTCGAAATAGCCAAACAAGAAAATAGAAGTCGTATGGTATTGTTAGTTGTTCTATTTTATATACTTGGTTGTATCGTTTTTATCGATTATATGTCCGAAGAACATAAATTGTATTTGAGCTTAGTTTTAATACCGTCTTATACGCAACCTATTACACTCTGGGAGTTACTATGGTCTCTCGCAATTACAGATTACATATTGAAACTGATTACTATTGTCTTCAAAGCTATTTTGACTTGTCTGCCAGTCAGGATACTTGCATTTCAGAAGCGAGTGAGTATATTTGACTCTATAACATGCCTGCAAAGTTCGTTAAATCTACTATAATCATATTTAATGCGTGACCTTTGCATCGAATTTAAAAACAGTGATCGATCCAGTTCTACTCGAAAGTGCCTGTTACACATAATTTGTATTTTCCAGGGTAAATACTATCTGATGATAGAAGCCACTTCGCAGTTGTATCGATCTATTGCGACCATTCAACCTTGGTTATATTATTTGCTAGAAGCATACCAAGGCCCGGAAAAGGTTTTGGGAGTATTTTTATCAGCGGCATATATGGTTAGCAAAGGGAGTGATCTGGTATCGCGAGGTAAACTGTTTCGCACAGCTGCATGGAAGTTGCTTCAAAACGTAGTAAGTGTGATAGCAAATAAAGTTTATTCGCACCACAATATAGAAATATATTCGATTCTAAGAATGTTACATTGAATTTTTCCTATAGTATTTTTTTTATGTGCTTCTCTATCAAGTAAATGAGATCAAACATCCAAATAGCGTTTTCATTCTCAAATATCAGCAAGGCAGCTTTTCAAGTGAAAGTTTTTCCATCTACAGAACATAGGTGTGTCACCGTCGAAGGAACAGCTAACTGCAGCTGGGGGGATATGCGCCATTTGTCATGAAGAGTACGCAACACCTGTCAGATTACGTTGCAAGCATATTTTTTGTGAAACATGCGTGTCAACTTGGCTGGATCGAGAGTCTACCTGTCCATTGTGTCGTGCACCAATCACAGACGACCCAGTTTACCGCGACGGCCATACCACATCTTTCATTCAGTTATATTAACTTCTTGTCTAATATTTAAGTAAAGTTATTTGTATGAAGTTTTTCTGAACACTGAAGTGTTCTAGATATTATTCAAGCAGTAACAAACTCGGGAACAAAAATTAAATAGCATTGAGTTCTTGCGTCATGGACTACTACTACCTAAGATTCCAAGATTGGTGCACTTAGTCGAAAATGTTGAATGTTTTCGAGATAAAAAAAATATATGTTCAATTTTACCGAAAGTAAACTTCAGGTGTCGGAAAATTGAAATAACCAGCTAATATATTAGAGTTTGAATTGTTAGTAAGATTGATAAATAAAAAGGTAGTGCAAGTGTTGGTCCAACTTTGTACAGAAAACAAAATGCGGTTCGTATGAATTGCAGCTAGATTGACTTCAAGTGTTTTGCACTGGTGGCGGGATGACCGAAAAGTTTGATCTATGTGTCTAAATGCCTCTCGTGCTTTGCTTTATTGTGCATTAAAAGCATTCAGAGTTCAAATGAAAGAGTTAAAAATTAAATTAAATTTGAGGTTTGACACGGAGGATTATGATCTTGTAAAATATCTTGTATATACATAAAAAGAAAGATTTTAACCGTATTAATAATGAAAAGAAACTAAACTATTTTAATGCTCGTTTCATGGAATAGTATTAGTTGTTAAGATTCTAAATCATTTGTTTACATCATCTTTTCATTATCAAAAAGCTCAATCACTTACTACTGATTGAATACAGGCGATCGATGCAAAATGGTACCATATCTTTACTCATAATATGCGATTATTCAACACGAATTTAAATAGATTATGTAACCATATTATGATTTTTCAATGGGTATTGTATTCATATTTATCTATATATTTTTTAAACCGATGCATAGTTATACTGTCAACAGTCATCAAACTGACACTATCAACAATCCATGTTCTTCAAATATAGTATTATGTCTGTTACACTGAATATTGCGTTGTCATTCTCACATCTATAACAGATCATCAAGAAAAAAAAATTAATAAAACCAAAATCAAACAAGACAATAACCATTGAATGTTACAAGTATTTAATATTACTGTTTTTATTTCGTAACTTTGAAAAAATTTACATATTAAAATAAATATTTACTTATTGAGCATAGTCACTTAGCCAGTCTCAGCTGGGATTGGAAGAATTCCCCATCGCCACGTGTTGCTTGTTTATTTATCTCTCTATGACGGTTGCGGCTAACTATCTCTTCTAGTACTTCACCATCCCCTTTAATCAACCTGTTTAGCCAAGAAAACGATATATGGGTTTATTTTAGTATTCATTTCAATGACTATTAACCGTACGAAAAGTCTGTAAAAAGATACTCAACAAATGCGATTATATTTTTATGTCATTCTCTAGTTTTTTAAATTGAAATTGAACGAATTATGATTTTACAATCTTGTCTCCCATGCTTGCTTTAAAGAAAGATAATTTTTGAACTTTTGTGTAGCACGTCAAAATATTTCGGTTTAACTACCTGTAAGGTGCCATTGGATGAAACCGACGAATCGGCTCAATAAAAATGTAAGTGGGTGCATGAAAGATTTCATAACGACAATTGAATGCAATTTCTGTCTACTGGCAATAAATTTAATTCATTATTATAGCAACCTATGACGTCCCGTTTCTTCATCATAGACCTTTCTGATGACGCTCTGTTTTTTCTCCCATTGCTCTTTGGTCATCGGAGCCATTGCTTTTGCCTTCTCGATCACTTCCACCGGTATATCTTTGAGCAGTCTGTCAGTAGTTAAATTTTCTATTTGAGAAGAAGTTTTCTCCTTGGTCGCAGACTTTGCCTTCTTTTTCTTCAATTTTTTCTTCAATTTCTTTTCCTTCTTCCTGCGTTTTTTTTCTACTTTCTGGAGCTTTTTAGTTGCCTTTTTGCGTTTCTTACGTTTCTTTTCAGCACGCGATTCGTCGCTGCTGCTACCAGAACTGCTGCTGCTGCTGCTACTACTATCGCTGTCGCTATCACTACTGCTGCTGCTACTACTGCTCGAAGAACTACGTTTTTTTGATTTCTTAGAATTCTTGCTAGAGGAAAGGCTGCGAGCTTTCTTTTTTGCCACTTTATCGCTTTGTAATATGATATCCTTTTCTACTTGTTTTGCATCTTCATGATGCCCACATGTCGCAGCTTCGCTGGTTTTTTCCAAAGCATTGGAAACAGGGAACTTGTGATCTCCGCTGCTCCTCAAGTCTTCCCGTTCACTCCGGTTTTCAAATCCCGAACTACGATTCGATCTTCTGTGATCTGGTTTCATATCTCTATAGCTGCGTTCCGCAAAGTTTTCATTTCTATTGAAGCCCGTGTTGTTACGCGAGTCATGATTATACCTAGAACGATATCCTGACCGATTATAGTTCCAACGTTGGTCATTGCCGCCAAATCGATCATGGCGCTTATCTCTGTGATAATAATTATTTCTTTGGTGATTATTGAATCTTTCTGCGCTATAACTCTGTACATCTTTATTGAATCGCCGATTGTCATTCTTTTTGGCAAATCTGCTACCACTGCAGCTACGGCTCCTGTGTCGATTTCTGTCGCTCTTAGTGTCTTGATTCCGAACATGCTTACTGTCATGCTTTTCCGAGGCCTTATCCTCATTCTCGTCCCGCTTACTATTCTTCACCCGTTTCTCCTTACGACGTACAGAACTTGAGCGGCTTGATGAGCTTGAACTACTATTTGACGAACTGCTGCTATAGCACCTGGATTTCTTTCTTTTGTCTTTAGAACATTGAGTTTTTCGTTTTACCGAAACATCAGAACCGCTAGAGCTGCTGCTGGTACTCGAAGAGGCGTTCCTTTTTCCAGACTTTTTTTTTTTGTTAATTCGCGTTCCCGACCTAGAACGTTCTGTCGATCGCGACTTGTGTTTTGCTGAACCTGCCATCACAAATCAGTCGATCTTTTGTGAACTCGGATTCGATGGATTTGGATATTTTATTTTCGTTCCCGTCCTCAGTAAAGTATCGAAAATAATGTAATTTTCAGGTACTGACGACACTCCTTGGTTTTTCCGTATCCGTTCTAGATATAACCTAACCTAACCTAAATTATGATTCTTTACAGACTTGTATTCAACGGTGTAGGATATACTTTCAGCAAAAAAAAATTCGTAATTTTTATAACGTCACATGACGAACAGCTTATTTTTAATCTTTAATTCAAGGCTATTAGGCTCACCGACGTACTCCAACTATTAAAATCAAATTAATAAAAGAAAACGAGATAGATACTTTGTTTACAACGATACCGACGATACGTATGCAACGCTACCGGAACCGGCAAAATTTTGAAAACGATTGTAGAACGCCGGATGCGGAACAATCGGACGAGCAGTCGCGGTCATTTTTAAAAGTAATTTTTTGACGTTAATCCAACCTCAATTATATTGCGTCGTTGCAAAAGTGCATTATGCAAATGCGCATAATTATAGATAATATAATAAATACGAGATTGAAGTCGGTCTATTTGGTTTAAGCAATACGGTGGCTGTTGAAATTACTAGAAACCATGGGTGATTTCAAATTGTGAATATTATATGTACAATATGCGATGTATAACTATTGATCTCAAAATTCTAGTTATTGGACTATCATTTTCAACCTGAATGTTCTTAGTTTGAAATCCCTAACATAACTTCGGTTTTCTACATGACATGAGGCTGATTCCCAACTTGTGATCTAAAAAAGTGAAAATGTGGCCGCGACGCTGTTTTGTTTTAACAGTTTCGACTTATTTGGCATGAAAAAGATTCAAAATTCCAAACTTATTACGCATTCAACCGATAAAATGAACAACATTGTATTGTACTTCCAAACTTTCTAATTTTTCGAGGTGAAATTACCATAATAATTTTAATGCTAATGGCTCGTATGGGGGGAAAGTGTTGCTGTAAAAATAAGGTACGCATCCCCACATATTGCGGTGTAGTATAATCTGTCAAACCGTCAACTATCGCGGTTTCAAAAATCATAGAACACTATGTTTCGATTAATGAACAAGTAGATATTCGAGACACGTATGTCAATCAAAATCGAATAAAATCTGGAAGAAAAACTTACATTGCAATTAATCAGAAGCAAATTATACATTCGGTTGCATGTATGAATGATTTAAGAAATACTATTCTTTTAACAGTATTTGTACATGCGTGCAGTAATTATTTATAATATATTACTAAATGCACGCGTATACCATACATATATATACATGTTACTAAATAATTTGAAATTTATTTAGATAAAAGATACGCATAATGATTTCCGGGTCAAAATTGTTGTCTATTCATACGTATTGTAACTGCGTATATCACGGTTTGACTGACTGGCAGTGATCAGTACCTTTATACAATCTATAACTGACGCATTTACATTACACAGGCAAAAATGAAAAGTGATTAACATTCGTATTTAAATTTCGATAGCAATATAAAAGACGAACTTATTCGTAAGCTCATAATATTCAAAATGAAAATGATCGATGATAATAGAAGTATCAGTAATGTTGTTTTGGGATCGCATTTCTCTGATTTTTCGTTCCTATAAAATCGACAATTCAAAATTGATATATTGAATGTTCAGATCGCAGTAGCTGCGGTTTACACAAAACCAGATGCTGCTTTACGTGACGAATTAAAAAGGATTGCGCAAGCATTGACGGTTCCTGGAAAGGGGATCCTCGCAGCGGATGAGTCCCCGGATTCTCTCACCGAGACATTCAGAGAAATGAACTTGGATAATACGGAAACAATCAGAAGAGATTTTAGGCTCATGCTGTTTTCGGCGGATAAGGTCTTTTCAACGATATCCCGCAAAAAGAGTCAATTCATCTTGTCTTGATGTTGAGAAAGTGATTGACGAATCCCACCCGATTACCGTTTCACTTGCTTCTGAGACATTCAAAGTATCATCCGGCGAACATCTCCGCACTCTCAATTGCATATTGCTTTTCAACAGGATCAAATATCCAAGTACATCAGCGGCGTTCTTCTCCACCATGAGACACTCCACCAAGATACACCGGACGGTGTTGATTTCACGGAATTTCTACGTCAACGGAACCTCATCACTGGGATCAAGGTTGATAAAGGTCTCGTAGAAATGTTCGGATCAGACGGTGAAACCACGACGCAAGGATTGGACGATTTGCTGGAGAGGTGCATTGATTATAAGAAAAAAGGCTGTCACTTTGCGAAATGGAGATCAACCTATCGGGTCACAGACACACTGCCCAGTCAGCAGGCCATCGAGGCGAACGCTCATCTTTTGGCCAGGTGAATGCCTTTGTCAAATTGAAACAAAAAAAAAAAATCGTCGATGACAATAGAGGTTTCGATGATGAAAAAGCTTTCGTTTTTTGTAAGTTTCTTAATAATTCAAGATTCTAACCACAGATACGCCAGCATTTGTCAAAGTGCAAGACTAGTTCCTATGCTCGAACCGGAAGTACTTATCATCGGGGGTCACAGTCTAGCGAGGAGTCAGCAAGTCCATGAGAATATTTTGTCGCTTTTGTACCGCACATTGATCATGCACCAAGTCTACCTCGAAGGAACTATTCTAAAGACGTCAATGGTCACCCCAGGAGTCGACAATGGAGACATTTGTAGTCCAGAGGTAATAGTCACAAAGCATACGGTACTATCACGAATATTCTCACAGTTCAATGACGTTGAAAACGGAATGATGTATTCCACATTTTTTTCCGGTTTTATCGTGACGTAAACTTTTCTTTTTTTGGTAAACCCCGTCACGCTTCTTGCTAACTGGTTTCGATGATTCAATCGTGCAGCTCATAGCAGAAGCCACATTGACAGCCTTAACCAGAACTGTGCCGAGCGCCGTGCCGGCTATCACGTTTCTCAGTGGTGGCCAAAGCGACGATGCATCAACGGTTAACCTGAATGCGATAAACTCTCTTGAGACTACGAATAAACCATGGACTTTGACGTTCTGTTACGGGCGCGCTCTTCAGGTACGATGCTTTTTAGTATTTTAAAAAACAAAACTTTTTGATTTCCTATTCACGCTTTCATCGACTTTTAAATTCATGTTTTAAATACGTGCTATTTTCTCACACCCGAAACTAAGGTGTTAGCTATGAAAGTGTGGAATGGACAGCCTTGGCTAGTTGAGAAAGCTCAAGCTAAATTTTTGGAAAGAGCAAAAGCGTGCTCCGAAGCTGCTTTAGGAGAATACAAAGAGAACGTTGACTGCGGCGAAACAGCTGCATGTCAATATCCTATTGATTGACCAACTAAGCGCGATGACGATGTCAACCCAATCATATAATCATGAAAAAATCAAATTTGGAATCAAAAGAACTTGGTTTTCTGTATTTCAACGAATCCATTCCGCAGTTATTTCCCGTGTGCAGTTCGAGGGTTGGTAAAGATAAAGTATTTAAATGAAGCGTCAGTTTTGTACAAAAAGTTCAAAATCTTCACCGCATATCTATAGAGACATGGCACCATCTTCGGTGATAACGCCCATCATACGTCATCCCTGGCCAAGCTCTGATCCCGCAAGCCGGAGATCTGGATCAGTAGATAGAAGTCGGTGCTTTTGAGTGAAACAGTCACTACATTGCTCTCCATACGCATTTCGCAGGGGTGCGACATTCCACTTTTATCGACTCCCTGGGTGACATAGAATCCGAAGTCAAGATTCAAGTAAGTGCTAAGGTGATAGTATACATGATACAATTAATTGATAAAAATCATCAAACCTAAGCGATCAGCTGGCAATTTTTTTTTTAGAAATTATCAGCGTATGCGTCAAGTATGCATGAAAAACAAGCTCTGGACGATATTTGGTTTATACGAAATTAGAATAACGAAATTCCGTAGACGTACAATTAGAACTGTATCTCACATATTCGATGACCTTGAATGACTTCCAAGTGTCATAGAATCAAATTTAATTGCCTTACTTTGAGAAATGCGTTTTTTTTAATCACATAGTGTTTGATTGCCGTTTAAACCGGGTACACTATTTGCATGAACATGAATCAATACTTTTTGAAAATTAATGATCTCATTAATCGAGATAATCTTTCAGGAATATTGTGTCACATGACAATCACACGTGTGTAGCATACAATTTGTGCGTTTGCAATGCACGTTTGATTTAAATTAACATTCCAATTTCAATTTTGCATCTGTGCTTCAGTCTGGTAAATTTTTGTGTTCGAATCGATGAAGGAAACCGATCTCCAGAACAAGTTTTTTATTCTTCTAAAGATTGACTGGCACGTATAAACATGGATCATGCGACGGATGAAACTATAGCAAAAGATAATACAAGTCCAGGATTACCGCAGTAATAAATCGAGCTTAACGCTGTATTTGAACTTGTATTTATCAGCTATCTGAGATGAACTCGAAGCCGGTGTCATAATTATACTGCAGTGAGCGTTAACACGTAGTATCATGTAAGCTTTGATCAAAGTGGGAAATTTTCATACTGCGATGTAACGGTTTATACGAACCATCATCCGTCCATTCAACAGAATAATTTATGTTTAATGGGAAAAAGCACCATATGCCCTGCATAGTGAGATTTATTTACAGCTCTATAATTATTCAAATAGTCAAACTAACCGAAAAAGTAGTAGCAGTACAATCAACTCGTTCGAGATTCAACGAACAAAGTGTCAAATCAAATAGTTTGACAACCATGCTATTAAAAAAGATACTATTTTTTCCATACGCTCTACTTATCTTATCACTGAATGTCTTTTAATTGCGATCTGTTTGCATCATGAATGCCTGTGATATTGATCTGTCTTATCGCATGGGGCAATTGATACAAATGTTTGAGAATTGAAAAGAACATATCGCTGAAATGAACTTCGTTTCGGAAATAAATCTTAATATGTGATTTACAAATTTTTTATGAACCAATAAACTCTTGTCTCTTAAAGGATGGTTGTTGAAAAATACGCCAACGCTGAGCCCGAGCTCAAGCAGGAGTTGAAGGCGATTGCGGAAAAAATCGTTTCCACCGGCAAGGGTATACTGGCCGTGGATGAATCGCCTAACGATATGGGCGAACGTCTACGAAATGTGAATGTTGAAAACACCGAAGAAAATCGCAGAGCTTGGCGCCAGCTCCTTTTCACCGCCAATAAGGTACGCACGTCGAACGCTTTACACAAAAAATAAAAAATCCATTTCACATAAAAGGTTCTCCATAATAATCAATAACGCGTTATGCACGGACTTTTCAAAATTCTACTTTTTGGCTTGGCCTAAGACCGCTTGTTTAGTCAGTCTCACGAGTCAAAGTGCTCATACAAAAAATGCGTCGCGGTACATCTGCCAGTGACCTTACATCAGAAATAATTTCTCGTATTAGCCGTTCGTGCAATATTTCCTGGGATTAAATGACTATCACCTTTACAATACTGTACTATGTAGAAAATTGGGCAAATAGGTCGAACTTTAATGCGGTTCTGCCAAACTTGACGCAGGACGTAATTAGCCAGCACATCTCGGGGGTGATTCTCTACCACGAGACACTCTATCAAAATGCCGACGACGGTACCCCGTTCGTAGAGCTTCTTCGTCAGCGCAACATCATCCCCGGCATCAAGGTCGACACGGGCCTCGTTCCCCTGTTCGGCACCACAGGCGAACACACGGCCCAAGGCCTTGACGACCTCCAGGCACGCTGCATCCAGTACAAGAAGGACGGATGCGACTTTGCCAAGTGGCGTTGCGCGTTCAAGATCACAAAGGACACCCCCAGCAAACTATCAATTCTGGAGAACGCGAACGTACTCGCACGCTACGCGAGCATCTGCCAGAGCGCACGTATCGTTCCCATTGTCGAGCCGGATATCCTTTCCGACGGCGACCACGATCTCACCCGATGTCAACAGGTCACGGAAGAAGTACTAGCCGCTGTGTACAAGGTCAGTCTAGTAGACTATCGGAAAAGAAGCCACGAGTTGGAATTCAACGCTCATATTATATATGCTGATGCTACCCTCTAATTTTCATACAATGATCATGTTATTTGTCACAGAACGTTCCGTGCCGAAAGTTTACGATACCTAAAAATTGCTTTCGAAACTGGGTTGTTCATGCATAAGCAATTTTTCGCTGCCCATTATAGGTGTATATACTGTAACGGTTTAGGCGTTACGTTAATAAAATATGGATCCGCGAGTTTACTTATTATCAAATCAAAGGCGTGAACAAAAATATCGTGATAAATGCTTTTAATGCAATATACGTGTTTCTTGTTTAAAGTCTGAAACAAGACTGTTTTTACAATAATATCGGTTGGCGCAGCAACCTTATTCTTTTTAAAGACATAAGAGGTTTATAAACGTCTTTTATCTATGCTGACTACTAGATCATTAAAGAGGGGGCAAAAGGGGTGATTTCACCCTTTGTAACACTACTCCCCCCCGAGGAAAAGAGTCGTCTCGACTCGGGAAAGTTAAAACAATTATAAAGGTGATCCAGTAGTCAGTGCTCAAAGGTGAGTTGGAGCTGTGGCTCTAAAAATTTAAAAACTCCCTTTTTTACTATCTGGCATTTGCCCACAGTCTCAAGGTAAACCACAGAAAACCTTGAGCAGATAGTTGAGCGTTAAATAATCTCAAAAATTTATGTGCCATGTTTTATAAAGGTTAGTGTTATTAAGTGTTATGTGGCTTCATGAATACAAAGTTTTCCGCAACGGCCCAGATTGACGTCGGGAAGAAATTCGATTTTCTTCATGAAGGATCCCTCCGAAACAGGTTCGGATGAAAACACCGAAACGGGAACCGACAATTCCAGGTCCAAATAAGACGAAAACAGACTTCTCTTCATATAAAATAAGGAAATCGTGGGGTGACTTCTTTAGGAATAGTTCACCCTAGAGTTTTGGAAGGACAAATGTGAGTGATGGTATAACAATTCAAATTCACTAAGTGAATTTGGGAGAATACTTGAATAAAGTAAATTGAATACGTATTCAAAAGAAAAGAAACGATCTTATCTGAATTATTTCTGCGTCCTTCTTCAAAATAAAACCACCAGTCATCGTCAGGAATCGGGGAAGATTGGAAGGAAAGGGCTGTGTCAAATAACCTGAAAAAGTGCTCACAAAAACTGACACTTAAGGTTAATAAAATGTGAAAATCAAGCAATCGCTCATGGACCTCGAAAAATAATCGTGACTCATTTCACATTATTCCTTAAACCAAAGCCTATCCGACACAAAACTCGATTCCAGAGAAGAAGTTTCTAGAAAGAAACAACCGAAGAAAACAAATTTCAAATTGATTAGCAACCCAGAAATAACAACCCATTATCAAGCTTCCGTAGTAAGAAGAATCATGTCAAAAATTCATAATTTAATAAACGCGGGAATATTAGCCCAAACCTTTGACTTTATTAGTTTAAAAAACTTGTCAGAAGAAGAATTAGAAAACGTATTCCAGAATCAATGGAAAAAATTTTCTTGTGGGTTTTTCGATTTCCGAATCGAAGAAGGGAAAATTGGTCTTCTGTGCACGTCATGCTGTACCCGCAGGTAAATGGAAAAAACAAACACAAGAAACAACCCCTTATTTAAATAGAAATTTAAATTGAATTTTTTTTTTTTTTTTTTTTTTTTTTTTTTTATTATTGTGAAAATTCCAGTCCTGAACATCCGCGAGGTGAAGTTGACCTACACGTAACCTTTCTGAAGGACAATACGACCTGCAACGTTTGCAAAGATAGTCTCATTTTCATTGCAAAACCGACGGAAGGCTGCTCCGAATGTGAAGCCGTAAAAATTGAATTAAAAACAATTATTAAAACCGCATACCACTTTCAAATTATTTAGTTTTTCTGTTCTGTTCAAATATTAAAAAAAAAAAAAAATTCTGTTCAAACTGTTCAAATATTCTTAAAAATGTAAATAAAATAAAATTAAATTGAAAGGTTTAACTTTATCCGTGTGTCATTGCAAAACAGAAGCTAGAATAAACTTGATCGGCTGCAGATTCTGCATTGATAACCAAAACAGGAGCCGATAAAGAAGAAAAGGTTTGTTTTACTAGCCAATCTTCATGAACCTCATGGATAGTTCTGAGTAGCTCTAAAGAAATACTCGATTCTTCCTCACGAGAACGGGAACTGACTCGAGCGAAAGAAGTTTCTGGGGAAACTCGCAAATAAACAATCAAATCTACTCTGAGCTCAGGCGAGCGAATGAGAAGATCAAAATTTTTTGTCAATAAATGAGATTCGAAGTCGCGAAAATTACCTAACCTTCGACGAGCTTCTACAAAACAATTGCTACTGAATATCGATCTTTCCATCACCTTTACAGGCAATGAAGTCGTCTGCAGATGTCTATCTAACATAACCATTTGAGCGAAATGTTGAAAATAATAGCAATAACGATCTGGGTTCTGATACATCAAATCTAAAAGATTAATTCCGGCTACATTTCGATATTCTTCAAGAGGTTCTAAAAGTGTACAGACCTGGCGATCTGCTAAAAACCTCTTAGTGAAAGTTGTTTTTCCGCATCCGATATTTCCTTCAATAATAATCGTAAGCGGTCGAGTTTTACTCAAACGAATTCCGAAAGGTAAATTCTTCTCCCAATCGATAACCGACTGTAAAGAAGGTCAAATCGATCACAGTCGTCAAGGGTGTTCGTTTGAAGATCTAACCTCGAAGGATGTCCCTGGTCTTGGAGAGACTGTTCCAGGTTGATCCTCTTCAAAAGGAGCAAGACGATCCAAGTGAACCACTTTCTGACGCGAATGAGGAGATCTTCGGATTCTATAAACAACATCATTTATCCGGTTAACCACTAAGTAAGGGCCTTCCCAATTTCTTTGTAGCTTTGGACATCGTCCTTTCTGTCTTCGAGGTTGAAAGAGCCAAACAGAATCTCCAGGATTAAATTTTAAATCTCTGGCTCGAATATCATAACGAGTTTTTAATTTATCTGAAGACATAGAAATTCTATTCCTAGCAAAGTGATGAATTTCTTCTAAACGTTGTTGTAATGAAAAGGCATAATCTGTTTGATGCTGTCTTCGCACAGGAACAGGGCCTTTCTCTAAATCTGACGGAAGTCGAAGATTTCTTCCAGTAAGCATGAGGGCTGGCGTCTGTTTCGTCGTCTCGTGAATTGCAGATCTGTAAGATAAGAGGAAGAAAGGGATCCAGGAGTCCCAGTCTCTCTGATTCTGCTCTACGAAGGACGACAAATATTGTAGTAAAGTCCGATTCAGACGCTCTATCATGCCGTCAGATTGCGGATGCAAAGGAGTTGTACGAGTTTTTCTAACCCCTAAAATCTGAGTAACCTCTTTCATTAAGGTCGACTCAAAATTTCGGCCTTGATCAGTATGAAGTTCTAGAGGAACTCCGTGTCTACAAATAAATTCTTTAACGAATGCCTGCGCTACAGTAGAGGCTTCTTGATCAGCGAGAGGGACCACTTCTGGCCACTTAGTAAAATAATCAGCAATAACCAAAGCATATTTATTTCCAGAATGGGTTATCGGGAGAGGTCCAAGAATATCCATTGCTATCCTTTCAAATGGAGCTCCCACGTTATAAATCTGAAGAGAGCTTTGTCCCTTCGCTCGAGGTCCTTTCTTTGCCGTGCAGACTCGACATCTTCGACACCAATCTTCAACGTCCATCCGGCAACGAGGCCAAAAGTAGAAGTTGCGAATTCTGCCCAGAGTTTTATTTGAAGCGAAATGTCCACCTGCAGGAGAATCATGATAAAGAGCAAGAATCTCCGGAACTCGTGTCCTGGGAACCAAAAGTTGCCACCTGATTTCTTTCAAGTCTGCAGATTCCCATTTTCGGTATAAAATTCCATCAATTAAAAGGATAGAGTCCCATTGAGCCCAATAAATTTTCAAATCTGGCTCGGCTAAAGATATATCCTGCCAGTCTGGGCGAGTTTCTGCTTCTTTCCAAGACTTCACTTGATTCAAAGTGTCGTCCTCTTGTTGCGATTTTCTCCATTCCTCCTGGTTATTTTCGAAAGAAATCTTCCGTATTATAAGAGAGGGGTCACGATTTTTCTCTAATCGTGCACACTGTTTACACTCTGGCATTTCCTCGCAGGGTCTTCGAGAGAGAGCATCGGCGTTTCCATGATGAATTCCTGCTCGATGACGAATATCAAAATCGTACTGACCGAGCCTTTCTAACCATCTAGCTACCTGACCTTCGGGAGATTTAAACGAAAGTAGCCACCTGAGAGAAGCATGATCTGTACGTATCAAAAATCTCCTGCCGTACAAATAATGGTGAAAATGTACTACGGTCTTAACAACAGCTAAAAGCTCTCTACGAGTGACACAATAATTCCTCTCGGTTTTACTCAAAACTCTGCTGAAATAGCTTATCACTCTCTCTTGACCTCCCTGAATTTGTGACAGAACCCCGCCTATTCCTGAAAGAGATGCATCCGTATCTAAAATAAAAGGAATTTCGACCTCTGGATAAGCTAAAATCGGCGAAGAAATAAGATTTTCCTTCAATTTCTTGAAAGCCTCTTCGCATTCCGGGGTCCAGTCAAAAGGAATCTTGATTCCGGTCAAATGATGGAGAGGTTTAGCTATACTAGCGAAACCTTTTACAAATCTTCTGTAATACGTACAAAGGCCTAAAAAGCTCTGAATTTGTTCTTTATTCTTAGGTGTCGGCCAAGAAGAAACCTTCTCTATTTTGGATGGGTCGGTCTTCACACCTTGTGCTGAAACGATATGTCCGAGGAAGCCTACTTCTTTCTGGAACAGATGGCATTTTTTCGGGCTCATTTTCAGACCTGCTTGCTTCAGCCTAGCGAAAACTTGTCTGAGATTTTGAACTTCTTCTTCAAAGTTCTTGCCAAAAACGATTATATCGTCTAAATAAACGAGGCATATTTTGCCCGTGAGCCCATGGAGAACAGCCTCCATCATTCGTTCAAAGGTAGCCGGGGCATTACTCAAACCAAACGGCATAACCTTGAACTGCCATAATCCTCCTAAACCCGTAACAAAAGCTGTTTTTTCTTTATCTAGAGGATCCATTTCGACCTGCCAATATCCGCTCTGAAGATCTATGGTGCTGAACCAAGTTGCACCAGCTATCAGGTCGAGGGTCTCGTCGATTCTGGGTAGAGGGTAAGAATCTTTCTTCGTTATATCGTTCAGCTTCCTGTAATCGATACAAAATCGTTTGGATCCGTCCTTTTTGTTAACAAGGACGATTGGTGAAGCCCAGGGACTAGACGATGGTTCAATAACATCGTTCTTTAACATGTCTTCCACCAGCTTCTTCACCTCTTCTCGGGCGTTGAGAGCAAGTCTTCGAGGAGCTTGTTTAATTGGCGAACTCTCTCCGACATCGATCTTGTGCTTGACAGAAGTACATCGGCCCTTATCACTACTATCTTTCGCAAAAGAATCTTTAAATTCTAGTAAAAGAGATTTAAACGATTCTTCCTGAGCTAAATTTAACGAAATCGAAGATTTTTCAACAAGGCTCCGTAAATGAAGAGGAAAATGTTGTTGCAAATCACCTTCCGACAGTTCTATTTCTCGAATTCTAGGAGGAGTCCAATAAATTCCATTCCTATTTGTACAAAGAGTTATTTCGCGATTGTTTGAAGCTAGTGAATTTCTCTTAGTCGAGATAACACAGTTATGAGCTGTAAGAAAGTCTATTCCCAAAATACCTTCATCCTCTATATCTGCTATAAAAACCTTATGTGGAGAGTCGATACACCCAAAAAGGTTAATTTGGACAGTAGCCTGTCTCAAAACCGGGGTCGTCTCTCCAGTGGCTGTTCGCAGAGAAAAAGAGGGAACAATTCGGTCATCGGATTTAAAGAGATCCGATCGAACTACGGTTACCTCCGCGCCCGTGTCTATTACCCACAGACAATCGACGCCATTCACAGTACCGCGCGCGTAAAGACCAGACTGTCGTAGACTTCTAATTAAAAACTGTTCTCTAAGAGGGCTTTCACTATTAACAATCTGCGATGATTTTCGCCCTGACAAATCATCTGAAACTAGTTTTTTGAGTGAGTTCCTGTTGAAGAACTCGATTGAGGATCTGCTTCCCCTTTTTCTATATTTTTCTTACGCCAATTATAAGAATTTGGATTCGAGCCTTGCATCGGTTTTCCACTAATTTTTTTAATTAGAAAACAATGATTGGCGTCGTGGCCTGTTTTTTTACAAAATATACAAGTCAAGCTAGTTTGACTTGTCACGACCACGTTTTTATTTATACGCTCGTTTCGACGGTTTTGAAAAGAACCTCGATTTCTTGATTTAAAATTGTTACCGTTATTTCTATTTTTATAATTTTGAGGTTTTGGCTCCTCCGAGTATTCAACACTCTGTCTTCCTGAGGTGTTTTCAGACACCTCAATCCGACGAAGTTTGCTTAACCCAAAATATTGCTTTCTCATTGCCTCCACCTCGAGGGCTTTGGCGGTTGCCTCCCGCAGAGAAGTGAGGCCCGACGTTCCAACGGCCATTTTAATTTCCGGATCATTAATCGCATTCAAAAAAGCTTGCGTTGCTAATAAGTTACGAGACGGCTCGTGATCCGGCAAAGCTATACGAGAAAGCCGTTCAATGTCCTGACTAAGAGACGCGAGGTCTTCGTCTCGTCCTTGTCTTCTTGTCTGTAACTGTGCCGTGTACAGTTTCGTTAAGTGGTCATTTCCATACCTCAACTTTAATGCAGAACTAAGTTTTTCATAATCAGAGATTTCTTCCTCAGACAACGCCGTTAAAACATTCAAAGCCGGCGTTCGAAGACAGGAGGCAAGACTGTGGGCCCTCATGGCGGAGTCCCACTGATTATGTTTAGCAATTGTATTAAACTGGCGTTCATAATCCGCCCATGGAATTTTTCCGTCAAAAATTGGCGGTTTTAAAGGATAAAGAGGTTTCTCATTAATCTGAGAAACAACCTCAGGAAATCTCGAATTATTTAATTGATTAAAATGAGAACATTGAGGCCGAACTTGAGTCAAAGACTCGGAAAAACCAGCCTCATTATTTACTCTCATTCTACTAATTGGAGATTCATCTACTCTCCTAATAAAAGGCACAGACCTTGATTCAGGAACATCCTGGGTTCGACCTGGATGTTGGACCTCCTGAACAGTAGGAACTGGAACAGGAGAGGGAACAGGAGAGGGAAGCGGAGTAACAACTCTGGAACCCTGCGGTGTAACAGCTGGTCCCTCAGTGCCGCTCATCTGATGAACGGACTGAAGAACCGCCACAGTTGTCCGGAGCAATTCGTGTAGACTAGTCTCGGAACGCTCTTGAGCTTCTCTGTCTAGCCTCCGCTGCTCCAACTGAGTGGTAAGCTCCCTTTCTCGCTGTTCTCGTTGCTCTTGAAGCAACTGGACAAGTTGTTGTTGTTGTTGTCTTGCCGAATCCAGAAGCTGCCGTTGATAACGTTCGGCGGCTTCTTGTTGTTGGCTCATAATTTTTAGTAGGTCGATTTGTGAAACTGAGACCATCGTAGGGACAGGTAAAGAGTCCACTGAAGGTGCACAAATAGACTCGGGAAGCTGCGGATTTTCGGTGATAGAATGTTCTTCACCGCCACTTTCCCGACGACGAGAGCGTGTTAAACGACCGCTACTCATAGTTTATTTCACTATTTCACGCACTGAATCAACTTGATTAATAAGAACTCAAGATCCCGCTTCTGACACCAATTGTAACGGTTTAGGCGTTACGTTAATAAAATATGGATCCGCGAGTTTACTTATTATCAAATCAAAGGCGTGAACAAAAATATCGTGATAAATGCTTTTAATGCAATATACGTGTTTCTTGTTTAAAGTCTGAAACAAGACTGTTTTTACAATAATATCGGTTGGCGCAGCAACCTTATTCTTTTTAAAGACATAAGAGGTTTATAAACGTCTTTTATCTATGCTGACTACTAGATCATTAAAGAGGGGGCAAAAGGGGTGATTTCACCCTTTGTAACAATACAATAACCAATTCTTGTTGACTAGCAAATACTTTGTTTTAATTGTCAGGCCCTCTCAGACCACCACGTTTACCTTGAGGGAACACTTCTAAAACCTAACATGGTAACCCCAGGGCAAAGCTGCCCGAAGAAAGCTTCGCCCCAGGAGATCGCTGCGGCGACTGTAACAGCTTTTCAGCGTACAGTACCGGTAGCAGTTCCCGGCATCGCATTCCTCAGCGGCGGACAATCCGAGGAGGATGCTTCGGTGAACCTTGACGCCATAAACAAGTACCCTGGTAAAAAACCCTGGACTCTGACCTTCAGCTATGGACGTGCTCTTCAAGCTTCCGCCCGTAGTGCTTGGAGTGGCGATCCCAATCAGATCGCGGCTGGACAGGAGGAACTCGTGAAGAGAGTCAAGGTACGATACTCGTCCTCTTTTCTTTTTTCTCAACTTCTCTGTTTCTTTTCTGTTTCCTGTTGTTTCCTCTTTTGTTGAATAATTTTACAAGTGGACCTTACGGGGTTGTTGATGATTTATTAGTATTATTCTGTGCGATTGATGCGTTTACAGGCAAACGGTGCGGCTTGTCAAGGCAAGTACCTTGCTGGTAGTGTTTCTAGCGAGGCTGCCAGAGCATCGAACTTTATCGAAGGTCGTGTGTATTAAGTATTGTGCACTTCTCCCACTTCTGAAAAGCACAGTAAGTAGCTACTTCGTTCCAAACAACAAGTTTCGAAGTGTTGTGCCTGATTGTCAGAAATGTGGCAACAATGAAAACCGCGGTGATTGAAGAGAAAGAAAAACCAAACTAATCAGAAGTAAAAGAAGAAAACCACGAACGTCACGCAATGCTTTGTGAATAATCTTTACTGTAAATAACTCTGAATAAATAAGTTGTGATCGAAGAATTAAATTCTAGTTTATTTAATTAAGTACAGTATATCGTAGTACAAACTAGCCATATCAGCGATGCACGAATGAAGTATATAGTCTACATCTGGTATATGGTCAGAATCCTTGCAAGCTGCGAAAGCTCAAATTACGTTTCCGGGAAGATCGAAGGCCAATTCAATGATTGCTCTAGGAGAATACGAGAAGAATTTCTACCGTAGGAATACAATCCCGTATCAATCTTTGGTCTAATATATGCAACATCAATGACGCGATAATTATTATGTGCAACGCGCCAGTGAAAAGAATTTCTGGATCAAGCCGCCCGGTAAGTAAAAATGATTAACTGCGTGGAAAATCCGAAACTATGACCGATAAGGCGAAAGGAACACGTGTAGACACGCGTACTATTTATAAGTAGACATAAAATGCAACTTCATCGTGAAACCATGATGTTTGAGATTTGGTAAAATAAATAAAAACTCTTTGACTAAGACGCTGGCAAATTTACATTAGGTACATTCAGATATGAAACAATTGTGTAGATGATATTTACTCGTATGAGAAATGTGTTTTATTACTGTTGTCAGTGCTGAACTGGTGTCCTCCTGCGGAGACGATATCATTATAACGATGTGGAGGAACTATTTTTGTTCGTAGGATTATCACTTTCACAGGTCAATGTTCAAGCGTTTTTCAAACAACACCACGATAATGATTCAGAATGTATGGTTTTTTTAAAAAAAAGAAGCAATACGACACAAGCTATCGTCTATTTTCTCAACTGTGATAATTTAGAGTTCCGTTATCTTTAACGCTTTTTCGATTACACCATACATGTTTACAGCAGCCCAGTAAACATTGTACTGAAAAGTAGTGGAGTTAAGAAAAGAAGATCGCTTGAGTATAGAGAATTTAATTTCTAAATACTCGGTTTTACATTTAAAAATTATGTCAATCTGCCACATTACCTATGACGAATTATATGCATAGAGAGCGGGAATTCTTTGCAGTTGGAAACAAAAAGTAATATCATCGCTATATTGATGACACAAGTTAAGTGAGCATTGATGGATCATGTTAACTTCTAAAAAAAGAGGGCCGCTTTATTCTTTTAGTTAAGGGCAAGAAACCGTCGCTAACATTTCTATATAGATATATTATAATACGATTGATGTTGATCGAAGAATTTAACGTTTGGAAAGTTCCCAACAAAACAGATGCATGTCAGAACGTGATATTCTAAAGTTAGCCGACGTGTGATGCCTAAAGAAGTTTCAGGTTCTAGTTCACGTAATAAAATAAATACAAGCAACGGCCATTCAATCGGCACGTGATAAAATCAGCGGGAAATTTTGCAAAACGGGCTAAAAGAGCGAGTACGTCTCTTCGCTGAGAAACGCCGGTGTAAAAACACATGTACATCGTAACGGAGAGCTGATAAATGAAAGCGAAATTAGAATGGGCGTCCGCTGATGCTGATGAAACCGAGTACAACAACTTTTTTCCTGTAACATAACGTTTAGCGTGTTCGTCGGCACGTATGTTGTATGTACGTAAGAATAGCTCAAATATATTATCAACTCGTCGAGATTCTGGCCGTCTCGAGTTCAAATATTTTCGAACGCTCCGCCGCTGCAACTGGAAAAATCGGATTGATAAAAATAGGTAATAATTTTTCCAGTCGTGATCCACACTCCGAATTCGGATAAACGACCGGCTGCGGGTTGTTCTTCTGCCACATTGAATGCGGTACAGCTCAATGATTTTTCCGAATGTCACAGAAGGTGCCCTTGGACGACCTCCAATCCGACGACTCTCATTGAACGGATCTCGGAACCACGCCTTCTAACCGTTACCGACTTTCCGTTGGAAGTTGCACATTCACTGGTCGATGTTTCGTCATCTGCTCGCAGCCCCCTTCCAATGAATGAAGCGTTAACCAGAAACGGGCAGAGACGTCTCTAGCGATTCTCTTACCCCTAGGAATTTCAAGTAAAATACAATTTGAGATACTATTGAAATCCTCGAAAAAGATTTTCTCAAGTAAGTTTAGTGCTCAATCCCGTTGGTCTCTTTCTCTTTCTTTAATTAGACCCTGTTAACGCTTCGCATCACCTTCCCCTTCCTCTCGTTGGGTTTTCCTACTTTTCACTAATTTTTAAAAGCATACCTAACAAATACGAGATATTCCGAGGACAGCAATCAATGGTATCACCGAACAATCAAGCACCGAATATCATCGTGATATGAAATGGCTTCTCAACGGCTTTCCGCCAAAGTGCATTACAAAGTGCATTCCACATGAGACATAAATATTCATTATTCAAGACTTTTTGTCAATTTTACAAAAATTGACATATGATAGCTTTGTCCCTAAAGTGATAATCAATGCAAATAAATCTAAATTATATCTATCGCACTTTTTTACAAGAATTGAAAATTCAATTCAACGAATTATTGGGAAATATTCGTACCAGAGTCCGAAGCAATATCGCCGCATATCACTTCAAAGAAACAAGTTGTTTGACCATTAAAACAACAGCATATCTCTAAAGATAATTTTATTAAAACTAAATTACGCGCTATATCGTCACCTCTGGAAAGGGGCGACTCAAACTATAAGCACTTCACTGTCGATCGCAGCGCGTATCACGAGTTAAAGACAGAAATAGAGAGCCACTGCCGATACGTTCTATGCGCCGACGCCGATGTGTACTCCGGAGTTTTCTGTCGGCCAGTCGCACTGTTACCCTCTACGCACACAGCGGTTCGTCACTCTACTTTCCGCAGCTTCCTTCACAGCACTTGATCCGAATCCAAGCCACAAACAAGTAAGTAGGTGTTACACAGTGATATTCCTGCACGCAAAAATGATCGATAGACATTACCGGTCGAGTCGCTAGGGCTGCAAGGATAATTTTGGGAAAAAATTGCGTAAGCATAAATCGGGTGTATGCAGTGAAAGACGGGATCGTTCGATATAGTGATAAATTGTAGGGGAAAAAGCGATCGAATTGTGCTACAGTCAGAGGTGAAACTCGCAGGGGACCTTCCTAGCCGCGCAACGACCTTGACTGACTTCTAAGTGTCATACGAATCGGCGAGATGGGAATGGTGAACTTGCATTGCGTTACGTTGACCCTTGCGATTACTAATCGCATTAGATTTCAGTGAATTTTCATCGTTAAGAGATTTGCTTTCACGTGCATGTTCATTTTTTCAAAAATTCGTCACACCAAGGCTTGAAGGATGTTTTTTCATTTCAATCTTTGACTTGAATTAATTGTAAGTTTAATTTTCGGTCGTAGCTTCCATCCCGAATCCGTTTATGCAACTCGGTAACGAAAATCATTTTTAAAGGAATTTGGTGACAGAGAAGTTACATAATGTATGGTATACCTATGTCTATCGATCTTGACGTGTAAAACTTGCGCTCTTTGCAATGCATCGATTCATTTTACATTCATTCTGCAATCAAACCATCGCTCGTGTTTCAATGTCACCGATGCAACTATTGATATGTTCGCAATCGTTGTGCGAAAAAAATCGACAAAATTTCTTCGATAGCAAGATTACATAGATGCTAATCATGTTGACATGTTTCTATTTTACTCTTTTTTAAAAAGCCAATGTTACGGTGATTATTGTACGTATTAAAATTATGCCACGTTGAAGATAATTTCTCTAATTGTGCTAACAATGAGTCTGACAGTTCGACACCCCGCTTGATACTTGCGTCATATATTGTTGTAATCACAAGCCATAAAACTCATCAGAGTTTTACGTTATTAATTGATGCGGTTGCATCATGATAAAGATCACAGATCGCATCCGTCTGTTTTTTTCCCAATTCTTGTTATTCAATATTACATAAAGCGATGCTGCGTACAGTGAAAAATTCTTTGCTACATAACCTCAAAATTTCCGTTCATAACCTAGTACTCAACGCTACTCGAATCCGACGTACGATTGGTAACTTTGTAACATGTATTATCCGTCACGCGTCAAATAAATGTCGAACAAGATAAGTGAGATCAACTCTCATATCAAGTACCTTAGCAAAGTCCAAAGCTAGAGAAATAATGCTTAATGACCTTGGGACATCTGTCATTGACACGCTAAGCTCACGTCCAACGAAAGCTATAATAACGGCGCAAGTCCACGTATGGACGTGTGAAAGTCTGTTCGAAACACACCGGCAAGAAGTAGGTACTCGATGTGACCCGAATTTATCCGAGTCGCAAACGACAAGTTCGGTCCCTACTGTACCGACGGTGCTCGTAAATATCGCACCCTGTTCATCCCCTCTTTGGATTCCAAAAGAAATAGCGAATACTTATGCACCCGTTGATTACTGACGTTTTTAAACGGATCAAAATGCGGTGGCTAAATCGTTGACCATCCTTCGAGGACAGATCAGGAATATGACCGAGCGATAGAGCGGTTTGACCCTTTGAATGCCATTGGTCAAAGTTCACGCAAGCGCATTCACCGGCTGCGCAGAACTGTGTGAATTCGGCACCGTATTGACCGTCAAAAATTCTGGGTCCGTGCCATGTTGAGAAACGTGACGCAACTCCGATCATCACACCTCAGCGTATCAGGGGCTTTCGAAAGGAAATCCGAATGATATGTAATGCTTGTAAGCATAGTAATCGTACCGTAAGAGGAAAATATACAGGAGGAAAAAGTTTAGTGGTCATAAATAGTTGAAGGTATCCATGCGCGCGGTCTACTGAGACAGATAAAAAGTATTTGTGATTTACGGCATAAGTTTCTGATAAAAAAAATGTCTCGCTTTGTAAGGTGCGTTACATATACTTATAACAGCCCGGCTTTATCACCACTTTGTTATACGACCGCGAAGCTTTTTTTTTTTTTGTCTCGGTTTTTCCGTTCGCCTGGACGTCCAGAATCGTCCTTACGTAGATAAACATTATAGACAGATACGGAGGTCCAAGGTAAAAACTAATTAAATAACTCCCACGCTTCAAACCGTGCGCGGGGATCTTTTTTCAAGGCTATAAAACCCACTGCGGGGGATCATCCAGTTTGCCCAGGGCTTCCGGCCTTCCGGATCAATTCGCTTCTCAAAGAGTGAAAAGCGGGAACGAAACTTAATTACGGCGTATACCTGATACTTAATTAGTTTTGACAGAAAATTAAGTTGCCTTCCTAAGGTACCTACATTTGTTCTTACGATTAGCTCACGCCATGAACTATATTATCATTATCATTATCTTCTAGGGCATTCGGGATTCGTTGTTAGGGAGGCGTATAAAGACACTCGACACACTCGAATGCCGACTGTTCATCGGTAAATACAATTGTCTGAAAGAGGTAATTAGATAAAACGTGTATCTCCTGTAACAGCGTTTTGTTGAAATGTAGCTTCACCGATTCTAAGCAATTTAGCTACTCCTGTTCGGTTCGCAGCTGTGTATCGATTGGAAACAGGGAGTAGCAAACACGGATTCCCTGTTCTCCGTATCTTGTCCCGAATAAATTTATTCCATGCTATATGTATAGGTATGAAGGAAACGCGGTGAATATATTATAATATACGTGCGGCGAATTTTGTCGCTACGTAAAAAATCTCGGGTGCTAAATTTAGAAACGAGAGACTGGAGCGAAGAAGGTACTAAAAATTATTCGAGACAGACGACGCGGCTCGGGGTTCGATCACAGGTTCGCCAAATTTCCTCTCGCGTGAAATTCGTCCAGCTCTCGTTATTACTCCGATAATTAAGCTGTAAAGCTCTCGCTTCCAGCGAGTCGTAACGACGAAAGTTCCTTGCAACGTGTGTGTAAACAATGTAGACCAGTTTTCTCCTACATACATACAGCACGCTCCAAGTATAGTTTGAATAGTTTGCCCTGTACTACGCTACCAAATTATTAATTTAAATTAATTCCGCGTTGCCGTCGCGGCACCGTCGCCCGTTTCCTCTCACTATAGTTCAAGCTTTTAACTCCTGTTCTGTAACATTGAAAACAGATTCCGACGGTCTAATAAGGATGTTGCAAGACACACGCGCTCCTTGTTTTTCAAATAAGTTGAACTCGGTTTATTACGAAACTTTCTACATATACGCATTATAAACGTTATCGAAATGCGTCTTTCCATTTACGTTCACACATAAAATACATCAACACGAGTCGTGAGAGAGATAAGAGTTGACTTCTTGAAAACACGAATATAAATCGAGACTTACCGCGGTAACAAATAGAGCTTTATTCTGGTATTTCAGAACTTGCGTTGATCAGCGCGATCTGAGATAATTTCCCAAATGGGGTAATCGCGATGCATTAGGGCTTATAATAAGTATATCTGTACAATTATCACGCGAAGACTTTGATCAGATCGAAGGATTGCGTCTCGAGATGCAACGCTCGCATATACCTATCTAATAACTACGAATTGTGCAATCACTGCGACGCAACAGCACTGAATATATCCCTCGAGCCGTGCACTAATACATACCTATGCATACTCGTGTTGTACTCAAAACTCAACTATTGTAAGAAAAGCTTGAGTCACTGCGACACTAAAAGCAGGGCACAGGGTAAAGCCGAGCAGCTGTTTCTGCAACGTGGGAAGTGTACGTTATACGGTACCTATAAAATTTCAATTGAATTGTTCAAAGTTGGAGGGTAGATTTACCCTGCATTATACGTATATACGTATATACGAGAACCCAGGAAAGCCGATATAATTATCGAGATGTATAGAATTATAGAACCGAGTAGTCGAAGAGAAACATGGGAATTGCTAATTGCATATTCTCTTGAGTCGCTGATCACGTCTCAGCCACATAGGTGCTACCTTCCTGATTGGTCAATCAGAAATTATCCAATTTGCAATTAATATAGTACTTGAAACACTCGTTAAAAAAAAAAAAAATGTTTTTTAAAAAACTTGTTTTGCGTATTTTCCTAAGAATTTGACCTATCCATATTTGAATATAGATCCACTAATTAAATAGTCCGGTATACAAATGAAATGTATACAACAAAGAGCTCTGAATACCGATTAAAATTCATTCTGCGCCCTCAACCAGATATCACTTATTCAAAAAATATACCATTTATTCCCGTGTATTCTTGAAAAGCAAAGTATATCGATATATAAACCAGTCTAATTTTGTCTCTGATAATCACTAACGTCAATCGATTGCTAGACTTGTGAATGAAGATGAGGATGTCACGCAATTATCGTGATTAGATTTTCACACACATGTAGATATATATTCCCTCTCTAGAATCAATTTAAAATAATCAGTACGATAGGTAATGATTCACGTTAATCGTTTGATATGACAAATCGAGTTGATATTCGAAACAAGTTGATTCTGAAAAATAATTTCGAGTCATAACTACAATAATATCCAGAAATCTATAATCCCCGAATCACTAAAAATCCCCGTATGTAATCCCCGAAATAAGAACCGTCGGTCGAAGGTTCGCCCCCGCTTATGGAGAAAGGGGAAACGGCAAAAACGGCGTTAAGGGTGGCGCGGGATCGCCTGGAATTCCGTCTGTTCCAGGAACCTGTGGTCTAGTAGAATTTACACGGTCTAGACCAGCGGGAGGCGTGACTTGAGTTAGAGTCCCCGAGGGTGGCCGGCGGGTTATTTTCCTGGGGGTCGTAGGACGTCTGCGCGTACTGCATTGCGGCGACCCTCCCTCCCCTCTGGAAAATCTACGCCGGTTGCCACGGCACTGCACCAGTCCAGAGGGTGCGCTCCTCGAGGAAGCGAGCAGTTTCTGGAGCAGCAGGGAAAAACGGCTTAAAAATGTAGCCGAAACGCGCCTCGGGTTCTGCTCGAAGCAGCGAGCAGCGCCTCTCGCCATTGTCCGTTGTTGTCACCTCGAATCTCGTCACGATGTATTATCGATGTATTTAAATGTATCGTTGTATTCGTTTTATCGTGTGTAATGAATATTCCCAAGTGTCTGATCGTATAATTGTTGCATCAATTGCTATCACGCCTTTGGTATAATATCTTGAAATGGGATGAATTATATTATACGTATATTCGTAATATACTTGAGACCGTGATGTATTTGTTATACGTGTACATCTGCACCATCATTTTTCCCGAGGAGTTTACGCGGTTGTAAATTTTTCATCGAATTCCCAAGTTTTTGACACGAGAAAAAGGTAATTGCACGTCTTTTTTCACTCACGTTCTTCGTTGTCCGTAACACGCTCGCGTTTCTGTGTTCTAAAAACCGTTGAAATAATCGAACCAGCTTCGAAGATACGACCGAAGCCCTTTGAAATCCAGTTTCATCAGCTGATCGACATAATTCCAATCAAATTCACGTAAGTCTGTCTCCGTAACTCGTCGTTAGGATAATCATAAAATCAGTTGCTGCATAGAGTACGATGAAAGTGAAAATTCTAATTCTTAAAACATCCTCGCATGTACCCTGATCTCATAATTTATCTGCATAATGCAAAACAAAGAACCAACAAATTTTCAAAATTTGATTTCTTATTTAAAGACATATTCTCAATTCCATTTTATCGTAGCTTCATTTTTTCACTCAAACCCCCGTGCGCTACCATAGAATTGACTTTCCGGCCATCGGATGCAGTGCTAATTCACCCAACAAATGGAAAACCCGAGTGAATACACGTGCATTGTATTCTCATTTGGCGACAATTACGCGTCAACCGCGAAAGCAATCGTCGCTGCATCGGCTTCGATATACGATTTAATTGAACCGTTTTTACGACGGTGATTGAACGTTCGTCCGATTTGTTTTACACTAAAAATTGTGCAGTATATCAATATATCCAGAACATTGCCAATCGGCAAATGCGAAAAATCCTTCGATTTCAAATCCATCACACGTCCAAGTATTATCAAACTGTAAAATCCCTTCGAGCTTATCAATCCTCTTTTTTTATTTCAACAACGACGATGCGTACACGTTTAAATTGCGTGTCTTTGATATCGATCTGCAGTTGGTGCATTTGTGTACACAAAACAACAGAGACGAGTCTTGACAGGAAATAAATAAAATTTCTTTATACATAAATGTAATTTCTGAAAAGTGACAGATAATTTCTACACCTTATTGTAATTCGTGCAGATGTAACCTGCTGCCTTTCCTCAAATTACAGAATGGTTGCTGAAAAATACGCCAGCGCTGAGCCCGAGCTCAAGCAGGAGCTCAAGGGGATCGCCGAGAAAATTGTTTCAATCGGCAAGGGTATCTTGGCCGCAGATGAGTCGACCGCCACCATCGGCAAGCGTCTTCAGGACATCAACGTTGAAAACAACGAAGCAAATCGCAAGGCTTACCGCCAGTTGCTTTTCACGACCGATAAGGTACGTGCCAAAAATCAGAATTTAAACACAGGTGTAAAAAATCAATTTAATTGCGTATTATCGATGTAAGGAAAATGGTATTGCAAAATGAATACTGCAGCGATTAATACTCAATTCTCAAATAATTTACTCGATTTGCAATAAACAATCCGCCCTTATTGTCTGATTTAAAGCCAAGTTGACGAGAACTTGCGAATTTGAGGACGATGATTGTGATTTCTTACGGACTTGACGTATTTAGGACGGTACAATATCAGCACGTCGCGCTGACTAGCGTAATACATAATAAACCAGAAATCGAACGAGTCTTTAATTTCTACGTACCTATGTTCGGATTTAATGATTCGCGTAAAGTCATTTTATACAGTTGTATATCCATTGCACGAGACGTCGGTCGAATTGACCTTTACGAAAGAATCTTACATGGTTGTATTATTATTATTATTATTACTACTCCAGACAATCGGTCACAGTGACGGAATGCCGACTCCACTCGGAGCGGACGCAAGGCAGCAATTTAGTCTGCGATAAAGTAGATTGGATTATTCATTTTTATTCATCTTTTTTGAAATATGAGCTCGTAGTCGTGCGCCTTTGAACCCTAATATAAGCCGCAATTTTCTTTTCACGATTATTACCGACTCGACTGAATTTTCGCAAGAGTGCACACCGCCAACTCTCTCGTGTTCGCCATGAATCTCCTTTGGATCGATACAATCATGTTAGGAAAGTACACAAATCGAATTAAAAATATGCGCCTCTATAATACTCCTCGTAACGTGTGTATACCTATATTATACCTACATAGAGGTACCAAAAACGAGTCTGCTCACTCGGCCCTGTGACTCGAGCTTGCGACGTGACGTCATAAATAAATTCTTCGATCGATTGGGCAGTATCCTGTGGCAATTTAGCGACTGCATGCGGAATGATATAACGGCAAGTAGGTCAGAGGCTGATTCTATCGAATTTAACGCAGGAGGTGATCAGTCAGCACGTTTCGGGCGTGATCCTCTTCCACGAGACTCTCTACCAGAAGGCCGACGACGGTACCCCGTTCGTAGAGCTTCTGCGTCAGCGCAACATCATCCCCGGTATCAAGGTCGACAAGGGCGTCGTTCCCCTATTCGGTACCAAGGACGAATGCACCACCCAGGGTCTCGACGACCTCCAGGCACGCTGCATCCAGTACAAAAAGGACGGATGCGACTTCGCCAAGTGGCGCTGCGTCCTCAAGATCACCAAGGACACACCCAGCAAACTCGCCATCCTGGAGAACGCCAACGTCCTCGCACGCTACGCCAGCATCTGCCAGAGCGCCCGCATCGTTCCCATCGTCGAGCCGGAAATCCTTCCCGACGGTGACCACGATCTTGCCCGTTGCCAACAGGTCACTGAGGAGGTACTCGCCGCCGTATACAAGGTCAGTTATATGGGCTGTTGTAAAAGAGAGACACGAGCCGGGCTATTCGAAGGGTATTTCAAACTCGATGCCTTTTACACCGCGATGAAATCTTGTTACCGCAACAAAAATCTGGCGGGGTCTTTTATAGATTGTTGTTAAGTCTCGGTCTTACCCTATCCGATGTTGGATTTCCGAATTTCCATCACAGGCGATCCTATCTGTCTGCACTATTGCATATACGAGACAAACTACCGATTTGAGCAATCTTCCAGCTCGTCAAAACTGTTACTTGACCCTATCCTTAGCAATCTTCTACGTGAATAGTTCGCCTCGCAATCAGTCAGAGTTTGAATCAGATTTTATCGAATCGAGTACACATTCTCCGAACCTACGGTAGCAAAAACTGAGCTCAAAAACACTGAGCTGCAAGATCTCCTGTACCTGGATACGTAGAAGAGCAACTAACAATAAGCGGAATTCCCGGCAAATCCTTATCCTTTTTTTCGTTCAACAGGCCCTCTCCGACCACCACGTTTACCTCGAGGGAACACTTTTGAAACCCAACATGGTCACTCCCGGTCAAAGCTGCCCGAAGAAAGCTTCGCCCCAGGAAATCGCGGCCGCGACTGTAACGGCCCTCCAGCGCACCGTGCCACCAGCAGTCACTGGTGTCACCTTCTTGAGCGGTGGACAGTCGGAGGAGGAGGCTTCGGTTAATCTTGACGCGATCAACAAGTTCCCCGGAAAGAAACCCTGGGCTCTGACCTTCAGCTACGGACGTGCCCTTCAGGCTTCCGTCCTCCGCGCGTGGGCCGGCAAACCGGAACAAATCGCGGCCGGACAACAGGAACTGATCAAGAGAGCCAAGGTACGGAATTGCTTTTCATCTGGCTTCAATTCAGGTTGCTAATCTGCCACGTTGTACATTCAAACGCAATTACTTTCCCGCTCAGAAAATTCACTTTGCTGATATCACAGTAGCGTATAGAATTTACTTAAAGCTGTGAAAACATTTTTTGTAAATACGCTTGAATGCTATAGAAGCTTTGCAGAAAACGCTTTCTCTCTCTACTCGTTATAATGATGTATATTAGTGAGAATTGCAATTCGCAACTTGTCGCACAATTTTACGTGTTGGTTCGCTGTACTTCTGAACTGAATTTTCACTGCACGGTTTTGAAAATCGTTCTCTCAATTAAAACAAACTCGTTCGAAATTCAAATATTTGGCAAAAAAAAAAAAAAAAAGATCTCAGCTCAGTTTTGCGATTTTCGATAATTTCCGAACGTCAAAATTTTCTCCCATAAATTAAACGACAAAAACTAACGAAACTAATATACGTTCGTACGATGAATTTATCAAACATTTGTACGTTCATTTGTATCTTACATAGTATGTTGGATAACCAGCAGCCTTTTTAATCACCCACACGGTGAAAGCAGAAATAGCTTTGTAAATAATCAACAAGCTTGTGTGAAATAATTCGATGTATACAAGTGATTTTTTCTCTTCACATCTTTTTTAATTCTTATTTACTGATTTTTTCTGCTTATCTCAATATTAAAAAAGAAACCCTCCAGGCTAATGATCGTAGTAATACGATTGACGACTATATTTTACTAGCATTTACTTAATAGCATGTCGCATGGTTTTATTACTTTTCTGTGTGACTGACACGCTGTATATAGGCGAACGGCGCAGCTTGTCAAGGCAAATACGTTGCGGGCAGTATTTCGAGTAAAGCTGCAGGTTCCTCGCTCTTCGTCAAATCACACGCCTACTAATTTTTGCGACAAGTCCTTCCGTTCCGCACCGTAACTGTATATCACAAGCAGGCAAGTAAATAGCTATGCTAAATTGTATTTGAACAATATTTCAGGATCGATTGTGAAACCCTGCCACGGAGAATACAAATTTCATCTTTCTTGCATCTTCAACAGTTTGCAACATAAGTTAAACCCGAAAGTCTGTCAAGTTTGGTATAAAAAAAAAAAAAAAAAAATCCACTTTCTCAACAATATTTCGCGTTCGATGGAAAATCCAGTTTTCTTTCAAATATTTCACAAATTTTTAAAACATATTTCGAATTGTTGGAAATGCTTATGGATACCCCATATGTGTGGTTTGTAGTTTCAGTTTCACACGCTTTTAGCATTATACATGTAGATTTGATGTAATTGTAGTGAATAGCTTTACTCCGTAGAAGATTATTTCTATATGCCGCAGTTGAAAAATTTGTAATATATATCAAATATTACAACAATCACGAATCAAAGTTTAATAATAAAATAATTTTCAAACAGGCCAACAGCGACGCAGCTCAAGGAAAATACGCCGGTGGAGTAACTGGAGTAGCGGGTGACGCTGGTCTTTTCGTAGCCAATCATGCGTACTAATTTATAAACGCTATCAAGAACACAGTTGATGAATATTACCTCGCGCAATCATCGCCACGACATCCGCGGAAAAGGAAGTAATTTATTACGTTAAAAATATAGAAACATCTGCATGAGAACAAACGACGAAATGTAAGAAAAAACGGAAACATCGATGGTTTATAATAACAAGAGAAAAATAAAACAAGTAAATGTACTTGGAGTTGAAGGAGAATATAAAGAATAGGAAAAGTTGCGATGTATGTCATGTATGATTATTATAAAGCTTGAATGTCATCTGGTCATCATGCGCAGCGCTTGATCGCACGTCAATAACTATTCCAAAGTTCTACGCTACCGTTGACGCAGTTATAAAATGATATATACGTATTATATGCACACGATACGATGTGTTAATGAATGTAATAGTTTCGTGTGATAACAGAGACAAAAAAAAAAAAAAAACCAACAACAAAAACACAGTAACAACAACAAAATCAATGAGAATTATTTAAATAAATGAAGAAACTGAAGGGATTCGTTGAAACAAATTATGAAGCGTATTTTAATAGCTCCGCTTCAGCGAGATATATCTCAATATATTAATTCCCATTAATGCATTACATACAATAGCAATTCATTGATGTGTTAAGTTATTTAAATTTGAAGCAAAACGTATATATTGTCAATGTTGTTACTGTATTCTACGTGTAAAAAAAATAATAATAACAATAATACTGAAAACTTATAAATGTTGTTTGTTAGCCGACGAATTATATTATATTACATGATACATTATAATCTAACTATTACGTCACACTACATAAATATTCTGATTATAAGTAATATATAATATTTAAAGTATCTCGCATATATCGATGTTATCTGATATTGTCATTGTAATCTAGGTCACCAAATACACTGTGGAGGGTTTAAAAAAACTGAAAAAAAAACACCAAAAAACAACAGAAAAACGCTGTTTAAATTGCCCCGTATACTTTCTTTTCATAACACCTCGCGGCAACCGTTCATGTTCGTTATTTTTATACGTTTTCGTTACACCCATTATACTCGCGTTAATTGATGTCCGCGTAACACGCGACGCTCCCAAATATAAATAATTAATTAGTCCGTACGACATGTAATTCGTTTGGGTTCCTCCCATTTCGTCGACGTCAGGAGCCTCTGGGAACTCCCGAAGGGAACGGTGAACTTAAAATTTATTCAACATTTTTACGCAGTGCTAATAGTCTGACACTTCATTTTCACAGGTAAATTTTCTTTTTCTCATCTTTCCTCTGCTCCTTCACATTCGACAACAGTCACGAGCTTAATTATTCGACTATTCACGTGTTACGTATATGTACATACATATGCACATTAAAAGGGATTCACATTTTACTCTTTACTCTTTGCCCGAATCGTTAAAAAATTAGTACTGAATACGAATTGTGAAAAAACATTGCATTGAATTATGGAACATAACGGATGACGGTAGAAATAGTAATATTCTATCGGAATACGTGAAATAAAAATCCAGAAAACGCTAACTAACCATTCAGGCAATATAATGATACATAATAATATTCAGTCAATTAATTCTGATACACGCATTTGCTTGTATCAACGAAAGCTTTTAGTTCACCAAAAATACTCATTGAAGATCATAATAATGATCTAAAAGTGGGAACTGATAGATATTAATACAGCTCGTTCTTCTCGTTACATATACTTTTTCGTTATTTGAAAAATATGCTTTCGCTAAAGTCATTAAAAACTGTATTCATTTATTAAAAAAACTTTGCGCCATGGATTATTTTCTTTGTTTATATCTTCGTGTTATTGTTAGCAACTAGGCTCAAAAAGAAAAATTTTCATACGAAGAAATAGTTTGTTTTTTCCGTTGGAATATCGTCCATAGTGGAGAAATTTTCAGGCTTTTCGACTTCTGAGATGAAATATTATTTATTTACAAGTAATGAATTTGAACCGTGCAACCCGTAAATCCATATTGCCAGATGCATAGACAAACACAATTTTTAGTACACATCATTCAATTATATTCCAGATGAAAATATTGCATTAAGAAATTGGGGTCTCATTAGACCCCACGCGCTTACTGGCTATACGAAGCTGATGCGTCTAATAAAGGGGAGTAAACCAAAAAAACCGGTTTCATACCAACACAGTCTCTTTTTCATCTGGAAGTTTATGCCCTTACAATTCTTAAACAGCTGGTACAGTAAAAATTTCGGATTTCTGTCTTGAGTATTTACGGCTCGCCGAGAAAAGAATCAACAGTTTGAAATGTTCGAATCCCACTACACCGCATCCTTCCTAGCCTTCTCTCTCTGCATCTCCATCTCACAAACAGTCTCTCCTTCCATACGATGCAGACGCATACATACACTCGGTATAACACGATGGCAGTAACTGCCGTGAGCAACGGGAATCTGGATTCATACATGGAAGAAGGTTGCCGGCGGCGATGTGTAGCAAAATTGACGGTGTAGGACGGGCGAATAAATCGAATCGTGTAAACCATGGCCCAAAGTGGATCGTTCTGACAACGATTAACAGCGTGCGTTAGTTACTTCGTCAATCTAGGCATCTCCGATGCTCGAGGCAAACCCGAAATGGAAAATCCGGACGTGGTCGAGCATTTCTACGGCGTTTACCTTCTCTACTGCACCAACCCGAAGTACAAGGGCAGAATCTATATCGGTTACACCGTGGATCCGAACCGCCGGATCAAACAGCATAACGCGGGAAAACAGTTCGGCGGAGCTTGGCGGACCAGCAATAAGGGACCATGGTAAACCTAACCTCACTTTGAACGCTTTTACTCATCTCCCATCCGTAGCAACTTTTTCCAGAGATATAGAGCGGTAGACTGATGCATGCAAAGTTTTTATGTTTGGTTTGAACAGTGAGCGGCAAAGCGAACGCAACGCAATTGAGATTTAACTGAAGAAATGAAGAATCGAGAAACGCGCTCGATCTTACCAACGGAGAAAAACGAACGTGCTTGTTTGGAGTTAACAGATTTTCAAAACTTCAACATTTTAAACACGTTAGAATTGAACAATTTCTTTAATATAGAAAGCAGATAATTGTATTTGTAGATACGAAGTTATAGCATATAGCGGATTCACATTCTTATTGCAATATTATCGTTATCATCTACGAATTGATAACATGTATTTCAGATAATTAGAATTAGTTGCAAAGAATGCATTGTTGAACACCGTATTTCGAGAAATTTTCAATAAAAATAACAAACATTTGCTAGAACTCCCAGACATTTTCCTCTTTTTCAACACAAATCGGCGTGTACCTCGTACGGAGTTGCTGGAATAACTATAAGTATTAGTACAAATAAAAATCGCACGATATTTCTGCAGCTTTGTAAAAGATTGTTAACTCTGTATAATACAACTCTAATCTTCAACGGTGACAATCTAATATCTTCTAATTTTTATTCAGGACGATGGTGATGATTATCCACGGATTTCCCAACGACATTTCAGCTCTCCGGGTAAGCAAACAACGACGTGCATTGAAAATAGTCCACATTGCCGCTGTAACGTCGCAAGAACCTTTAAATAAATATGATATTCATGCAGTTCGAGTGGGCTTGGCAGCATCCGGATATCAGTCGACGATTGAAGCACGTCCCGCGTAAAAAGTCAGGTCAGAATAGTTTCGATTACCACTTGATGGTGCTGGGAGAAATGCTGAGAGTCGGACCTTGGTCTCGACTACCGCTGACCGTTCGTTGGCTGGCGCCCCATTTCGCGAAGGATTTCCCAGCCGAGCGATGCCCCCCGATGCACATGCCTTTGGTATACGGCAAAGTGATCCCGAAGAAGGTGCAGCGAGGCGAGGGCGGAACAAAGAACAGGAATAAAGATGCTTTCCCTGAGGACACGGATGCTTCCGGAAGTGCAGGGGGGCTGCTTTGTTCGCTCTGCAAGAACCTGTTGGAGCCAAACGAAAAGCTGACTTGCGTTAACCCGACGTGCACGCTGGTGAGTCACTTGGTTTGTCTGGCGAAGAGGTTCAGGAACGACGGGATGATTTTACCGGTAGAAGGAACGTGTCCTGCCTGCCGGATCAATATTCTATGGGGGGATTTGATTAGGAAGATGAAAGGCTGCTACCAAGACTTGGCCGAGGCGGCAAACGCCGAAAGTGATTCCGATATCAGTGATTTTTGACACGTAATTAGACATAAGTATAATCTTCTCACCCTCGGTTGATTTCCTGCACGTTAAATATTTCGCTTATTATTTATACTTTCGATACGTTCAACGAGCCAAGGACTTTCGTGCGAAGAGAATAGTCGCCGATTAATGATATTTTGAAGAATTGTTAATATCAAAATAGTACCCGTGCATTCGTGAGAAAAATTTCATTGTTTCTATTCTGATACAATTTCACACATATTTTCATAAGGAATTTGTATATATTATACTGTAATATAGGTAGAACCGTAGTTTTAATTAATCTTAAAAAATACACAAACTCGTGACTTTACATTGAACAGATCTTTAATCGACTATAAGACATCCTCTCGACTAACTGATTAATCCTAACTTTACTTACATAACTTCAAGTTTCGAGGGGGTCCCACTCAGGTAAATTCATCATCAGCGAATGATTGTTTCAATATACCTTTTGAATTTTGAATTATCTTTCATGACGGTTTCATGCATTTTTCTGCAAGTCATTCAGATCAAAGTATGAAAGAAAGTGATTTTCAAGAAAGCGTGGAGTAAAATCAGGCTCGACATTTCTCTCCAAGTGCCAACATTTTTCGAAAATAGATCTCTGTATCAAATATCGAGAAAATTTTGCCAAACCTTATAAATTTGAAATCAGATACTTATCACGAAGCTTAGCCTCTACATTTGATTTAGTAAATCCGCATAATCAGTAATTTGTAAATATTCTAGCCAGATCACAAAAATGTTCACGCAATATTAACTAGAATAAGTGTGAATGATAAATAAAAAATTAAATGCGAGCAAGCTAGATTGATGAATGCAGTTTATTGTAAATAATTATTTAAATAAGTTATAGGAGTAAATGAATAAATAAATAGATAAATAAATGAATAAATAAATAAATGATACGTATAAATAGTAGCGTTTAAAACTAAATGCCAAACTAACTTGTCGTATTTACAAATTCAATGCTTGTACACATTTCGACCTGTGTTATCGATTTTGAAATTGAATTTTCCCGAAAAAGGCATTTCGCCCGAGGCACCTATGCCTGGCATCCATGTATACGTACATATGACAAAATATTTGTACATTTCATTGACCAATTTTTTGGTTCACCTAACGTTAACCGTTTTTTTTTCCTCTAACTGTAGTTCTTCATATATGTTCTCGGAAATACTTTCTAACACAAGAATGTCGTCTTTACAATGACAGAACCTTGCCCCCCCCCCCTCAAGTTTCTATACATATTTGCAGAAGTGTAAAGCACACCGCGATCGCGACCCTCGAATTATCTCAAACGGAACATGCTAACACTTCGAACAAATAAAACGAGTAAGTGTAAGTAACTGTACCCATTTTCAATGTCCCACAGAGAAAACTAGGGTAATTAATCATTCAACGTGGGATTGAACATTCAAAGTAGGACCCTTGTTCTCTTTTATATCTGTAATTGTAGGTACACCAGAGTGCAGAGGTGTAAATAATTCAGGTGTACTGCAGTTGCGCATACCAATTATCAGGCATCATCCAAGAGGAAATTACGCATCTCAAACCACATTTGACACAGATAGTGCACCTCGTCATTTTTGTAGTGGGTGATTAGTACGCCAAGTTGATCGGGTGGGTCAGGAAACGACTGTAGTGAGCGAGGAAAGTGATCCACTTACCGTATAAAAATATCGATCGCTATGCCGCGTCTCATTCTGTTTACAAATTATTTGGCTACTTTTGATTTATAGCTTAAGGATTTTTCTCCCTCAAAATGACCCTTTCGCAATATTTTCCCAAAATATATGATATACTGCAATTGATAAACCGCGCGTCTAAACCGAATGGCGATAAATTTCGCGAAATTAAAGGAAATACAAGCATCACTTACATATTATGCATAAAGGCATATTTGGCACGTATAAATTACAGCTAAACGATCACCCAATATTCAGCGATCAAGTATCTATCCAATTAGAATGCGGTATAAACGGGTCAAAAACGTCGCTAATTTACTCGTCGGCGTGCACACGGCTATTTGAATAAAATGACATCAATGGATTTGAAACTCCGAAGCGTGGGTGACCGTTATTTGCACTTTGCTCTCGGTGTTCAGGCTTCTCTTTGATTTCAAATTCTACAAAAGTCCCCCCGTGTAGTCGTCGTCTCCGCCATAATCGTCGTAATAGTCTGCGCCTGGAGGAACGAATATTCCTCCCAGGAACCCGGAAAGATTCTCTCCCATTCCCATCGCTGAGGCCACTCCGAATACAAACCGCATCACCACAAGTCGAACAAAGTTCACCACGTTTGTCTCCCTGGTCTGGAGGGCGAGCTGCTTCGTCTTCTTCTTCGTTTTTCCCTCCCCAAGTTCGATCTAACCAGATAATTGACTTTCAAAATCGAACAAATTTATACGTATTTTTACTGCCGAGCAAAATTATCTTCTTTATACCCTGAACACGTTCGAATCGACTTATTTTCCAAGATTGAGGTACGAGTATAGGTTTCATTGAATTTCACACTCTACATGCAAATTAAACTGGTTTGCTACAATCAATGGATAAAAATGGTCTACAAGTATTGAAGCGGCTGACTTATTAAAGTGTCGTGAAAATGTTTCTAGAAAATAATATCAGAGTCAATATGAAAAATAGTTTGTTGAAATTAAACCGAGTTGAAACTTTTGCCTTGAAACTTCCAACCCCAACTACAGAATATGATCGAACCATTGATGAATAAATAACAATTAGTATGCGTGCTCACCGTTAGTAAAACGAACAGAAGAACCAAAAGCGATGATCTGATCTTCATGTTTGCTGATCTAAAGCTCCGCAATGAGCGAGTATCGATGAGAATTGATTGTCAGTCGAAATATATGAGACCAGGAACTGCAGTTTCCGCCGGTTTTTATTGCTGGTTGTTCTGGTCGAGGAAAGCGAGGAAAGTCGACTATTCGTTCACGCACCACCGAGGCTCGAGTAAAATTGATCAGATTTAAACGTCAACGGAATATATCGCGGTGTGAAGCTTTGAGCAAGGAGTAACCAAAACGCTGATTGGCTGCACACTCCGTACAGAATGAACCGACTGACTATGATCGTATACGAGAGAAGGCTGAGGCTCGCTAACGGGATCCACTAATAAAAAAAAGAAAGAACGAAGGAGACATTCAGGCCGAACCAAAGCACGTGATGAACGACGTCGTGACAACAACGTGGGGCTTTCGGGGTGCCATTTGCAAACCTACCGATCGTGTCTCAAGATATTCTAATGATTTTTTTCAGGGTTCTTACGCTTTTTGGAACCTGAAATTCCCTGACTTTTCCAGGTGCTCCAGCCTGAGAACAGGGTTTTTTTCCAGTAACCTTCCAAGAAATATGCCGCTGATTAATGACAATTTTTTTGCATGTTAATACCAATACCTTCAATATTACCCAGTAATTAATTTACTGTTCGACTACTAATTTACAAACAACAGCCAGCGATTTTCAGTAAGATAAAAACGAAAGGAGGTTTGATATCAAGTAATGTACGTATAAGAACGATTTTATTTCTTCAAGAAACTTAAAATTCCAGTCTTATTTTCGAAATTCCCTGACTTTACCCTGACTTTTCCCTGCTGTAAGAAACTCCCTGAGTTTTCTCGGTTTTCCAGGTTTTCCCTGTGCGTACAAACCCTGTTGTTCTACCTACGTTAGATTTGAAAGACTTTTTTCTTCGCAGTTGTGAATTTTTGTAAATAAAAACACATTTTGTTTAGACCACTTTCTCAGAGCTGTGTTTAATTCTTCGTATTGACGCTTCGTTATAGTGCAATTATCTGTTATCTTGAAAGTAGATTTTTCGTTATTGAGAACTCGGAAAAGTTGTTATTGCTGCTGGAATAAAGAAAAGTCAGCCCACAAGAAAGATCTTTTCAAAGAGCTTTACGACCGAGATGTAATATTTTTTTCAACGGTACATTCCGAATCAACAAATTAAATTGTATACCCACGTTAGACATGCACGCAAAGTCGGACTTGAGTACTTACAAAAATTAATCAATCGACCCATTTACACGTAATATCTTTAACGCATGCGATTCTTTAGCGCAAGGAATACATTGTTCGTACATATAAGCGAATGGAATAGAATTGTACGCGGAAAGAGTTCATGGTTTTATATACGTTTGCACACGTCACATTCACGCATACAATTAGCTAAATGATTAATATGCAGAGACGAATGTATTTATTATACTACGCTATCTTTTACATCGTTTATTCTTTTTTTCTTATTCAGTCAGTGTCAACCTGTGCGCTTGATAATAAATCACTAATTATGAATATGAATGATTCACAATGCGATTCATGATCCGTCTAAATGTTCTTAAAGCCCCAGTCTCGGGGCGTACAAATTTTAATAAAGTTGTTGAAATACTTTGACATTGACTTTGGCACCGATCAGAACAAATTCGATGTCATCTAACTGTATCTAAAGTTTGATATAATAATAAACTTCAATAATGCCCAAAGTCGCGTATATATATAAAGCTCGTCTTACATAATGAGAAAATTATAATTTTTTAACGGTATGCCTGAGAGTAACAATAAATTTCCAATAATGAAATTAGATCAATAGATAAAGAATGATTTTGATCTACAAAAATTTTACCTTGGATATTCGAAAGCAGCTTCTAAATTGCGTCTTATCAATGGAATTTCCAGTTACGACAAGTATACTTCGCTTTAAATGCAAGCGGCGTGAAAAAAGAAAGAAGAACAGAATAAAGAAATAAATGAGAGGTAATAAGGAACGAAAACTGAAAACATAATGAACGGCTGGTTATACCGTAAAGAGAGCATGAGTATGAGAGTATGAATACGTAATATTTCTCGCTGTATCAATCGTCCGGCATTCAACGTGAAATAACAATTCGACCAAGGCTTAAAGATGACAGTTACGTTATCGTAACTAGCCAAGGTGTTGATGTTGTCGACTATTCCAAGGCGTGCATACACAGATTATGAGCGTAATAAACGTGAACCAAAGCTTCCGTAATTTGATATTACTTTTAGACCCGGTAACCAAGTTGTTGTTGCGGTATCACGACGGTGATGGTATCACGTCGTCGAATCATCCCAATTATCATTCCCACTGTGTAATCTATGCAGCATTGCAGTTTGCAATGGTCACCGTGGATTCTCATTGGCAATGAGTATGATTGACTCCAGTAATTCGCTTCTCAACTACCCGCCGAAGTTGTTTCAATTGAATTCTGTCAATTTTCTCCATTTTTCACGCGCAGTAACCGACACAAGATGTTGGTTCCCACTGCATTGAGCCATGCCGTAGAACAAATGAGATTTTCTCATTTTATCTCAGGGCCAAAAAGAGACGCCTCATTTTGCAAGTACCGTATAACGTTGTATTATTATACTCTCTGTGCGAAGCCTTCCTTCTCTGAGAACGTAATCTTTTTTTTTTCTTCTACAACGGAATTAAGTATAACAAGCATAAAGCATAGAGCATAAAACATGTGATTCTTAAGGTTACAGGCAGGTTGCTGATGTACCTTGATAGCTGTCATTACCCGGTGTAATATCTGGCAACGTTTTGTCTCCTGCATAAACGATGAGACAGTGCAGCAGCATTGCTGGGTTACAATATAGTATTTAAATATGCATACGGTAAAAGTAAGTAGATAATGAACACATCGCTTATGCATGGCCATTCGCTGTACAAAGTCACGATTAATTCTTTAAGAATCGTGCTAGGAGGGCAATGTGCTCATTTCGGTAGTGCACGATCTCATTACAGATTAATGGTGCGGATCTAAGCGAGAAAATCTAGGTAATTAGCGCACACAAACCACCCGCATACTATACATATATAACATATACACATGTAGTATATATGCGGGGTAAATCGAACGAAGATCACTGCAGGTGCATACAGCCAGACCGCGTTATATCAGGTGGTACTAACGTGCAAATCTCTCGCAATTCCTTCCGTGTAGCTAGCTGCGTGTATGTAGTGTATATGAGGCATTCCACCCCAAACCGACTTACGTCAGACCCTCACCACAGACGATTTTGTGTAATTTTAAATACGTTGTAGAGTATACAAAGAAGTTATCCTTCACTGATTGTGAGTATTTTTACTGCTCCCAAAAACACGGAAAGCCGAATTTTCGAATGAATAGCCGTAATCGATTGGCATTAAATTGTTCTCATGAATTCGTTGTTAAAACCCGAAAATTTTTAGAGCAAGATGAAAGTGGGCAAGATTTTGGTTTAGAAGCTACAGGCAGAACAAGTTATTAAAAAGTGGGGAAAATCGAATTGAATATAAATTTCAAAAATACAAATTTATATTTTACATGATTTTTCTCACTTTTTTATATAATAGTTAATAGTTAATAGATTAATAATATTAATAGATGTTTTTGTTTTCGTTATACACTACACCATACTTAAAATTTTTTTTAAATCGCCGACGATGTGTGTCGTACGTAGGTCGGTTTGACGTGGAATGCCTCATATAATTCATCTATAAGATAGGCGGTAAGTCAGTTTTGCACAGAGTTGTTATCTCCCAGTGGAGTTGCCGATTGTTCAGCGTAACTTCCGAGACTCGGTGGAAAAGAGCGCTGCTTGACTTAATATATTTAATATATGCAGCAGGATCTTTGTCCATCTGCGAGTCTACACGAGTGTCGCAGTCAGGCCAGGAATCTCGACGTTTCCGGTTGCAACATGTTTTATTTCTTTCTCATATTTTCATTTTTTTTTTCTCAGATAACAATTCAGACTGCTTTCATAATTCACCCTCGTAGTTCCGAGTCCCTTTATTTCTATTTTAACAGATCTTCGTTAGCACCCACAAATTAGCTGTGTTTAATATAAAATCAACCACTAAACAGTAACAGCGAAAAAAATTTCCTAAATTTCTCTTAAAATTTTATCCTGACTGAAATTCAAGATAACATTGCTCACACGAATAACTGATTACTCGGTATTAAAACACTTATTTCGAATCTAGTTGATAATGGTGAATGTCTATTTCATCCCGTCCCGTACTCCCAATATATTTCCCTAACCATACTACAAAATTTCCTTCTTCTGACCTTCTCCTGGCTTTCCTAACGATTTTTCAACCTGCCTGACATTTCCAGTATTTTTAGATTGTTGTGGACTAGTAGCCAGTTTGTTATAAGAATTTTTGTAGCTCATTCCTAGCTATCTAGTATCTACTAGCTCTAAACTCCACTTTGGCTTTCTTCGTTGCGCAGAAGAATTCAAGCAGAGCCTCCTTGCTCCTACGAATAATTTTATTAATTACAACCCCATTTCTTTTTTTGAATTTCTACCCTGCATTATAAAATCAGTATAACATATACGCAATCTCTAAGATCTAATATTTGCGTAGTATAAATTGATCGAATTCATATCATATAGCCGGAAGTGCTATTAACATTTTTTTGTTACACGAGCGTCGATCAAGCACTTGGATTAAAAAAAAAAAAATTTCCTTACGCACTCTAATGGGTGGACAAATAGGCAGAAGAATGACTACGAAGTGGTTACAAAAACGGCGTAACACCTGCCGCATTATCATATTCTGCTTGCACATTCTCTTTGACTATTCTGTTCTCTTCGCTCTCGGGTAATGAACACATTGTGTCAAAGACCGACGTCGTGGGCGATGAGAGAACAAACGAGGCGTTATAAAACGAAAAAGAATAACATCGATAAGAAAAAAAGACGTCACGCGATTCAATGGAGATGCAATGCGCATCGTTTCTTGACGTCTTCGACAATAAGACGAGTTTCAGCGACTCCTGATATGTCGGCAACTGACGATAATATGCAGTATGGGTATTAGGTGTAATAAACAATGCGATATCGTACCTATACTCAGGTTGTCAAGGCGGCAGCACCATGGGGACCCGGTTAACCGCAGCCGTATAGCAGTGCCTAAAGGAATACATGAAAGACAGGATGCGAAGGAAGGACCGGATACGACCCACCGTGCATATTTGATCAGTTCTAGAAACGAAGGAAATACCCCTCCGCCGATGACCAGTCATTGCTCACCGCATGGCGACGATTCCTTGCGTTATGCGTCGACAATATACAATTGAATAGCTTGAATTAGTTGACTACGAGATTATAACTTCCACAATATTCTTTCGTCAACAAACAACTAAACTCGAATTTTAGTCAATGATATAATAAGACATTGGTACCCACCCTGTAGTTCGCCTGCTTTATTATGTGCAAGATGGCTCAATCGATACGTCAGGGAGAACCCAACGATATTATTTATGAAAGCCTCGATGCCGTGGTGGCATTACCTCGGGTCATAAGCCTGTGCCATCAAAAACTCTAGTATAATCTCTGCACTCCTTATACTTCCAAATGTCAAAGGTTATAATCGTTTTGCGTCAAATTACTTAGAGTAACGAAATTGAAATACGATGAGAAGAAGAATAAGGAGATGATGATACGAATGTGAAGTTTCGTGTCAAAACGACAAATGACGAAAACTCCGACGTCGGATACACGAAGTAAATAAACTTGGTTCGTAGGACGAGTAGTCTGGGTTATAGAGAAGTAGGCAGGTTGAGTCGGGTGTAATCAATTGCAATGAAGCACAACTGCGCGTAGACTTTCTCTAAATGTGTCAGGGAACAAATACTGCACGCTTCCTCCGGAGTTCGTAGACCCAGACGTGTTCCTATCTAGCCATTATACAAACTGATGTAACATCCAACAACAAAACTTGTCAGCATCCAACTGTATTAAATTTCTCTCCACGTTTCATCGGATTTCTATAGGCTCTGCATGCTGCATTGCCTATCCGCGTTTCTCTCCACCATCCAAGCAGTGGATATAACTTCTTCCGTTTTCACTAGAATCTGACATAATACAAGTTATTCATTTATTCACTCACGCAACCGGTTTCAGTCACTTTTTCCCCAACATATTCGACGAATAAAAACTACCGCGGGTGCCGTCATTTACTAAATTGATAAAACGCAGCTTCTCTAATATGAGATTTTTTTACACCCTTTGTACAAAAGTCCAAAAGTGTTGCAGAAATAAAAAAAAAACTCTGCAACACTGCAATCATTCACGAGTATGAAGTGTACGGATTCCATGCGTTATCAGTACTTAAGATCACGTCACCAGAGCAGCAGGATATTAAACTTGTGACGTTCGATCGATCAGGTTCAAAACCAATCCGATTTACCCGGCCAAAGTGAAAAATCAAAGACACAGTAGGATATTATTGTTCAATGTCCTTTCTCCTATAAAGAGTGTTCGACAGGAAGTGGCAACGACCACCAACGTCATTCATTAGGTAGTGATAATTCATTAGTTCCTTCAATCGAGGTATGAATAATCAATGGATACAGTACGTTTTGTAAACGACCACGAAGAGCTGTGCGTGGGTGTAGGTGTACGTGCATAACGTGGGCAACGTATAAACAATACAATGCAACTGCATCCATCTCTCTCCAGTTTGTCATCCGGCGTCGTCCTCCGGAGTTCGTTCTCCATAGTTCTCTTCTCTGATCAGTACGTCGGTTGCTCTCGCGGTGAACACACTCTGAATCGCTGAGTGAGTAAACCGGTACCTCGTGGCGGTTCTTAAGCTCAAACAAGTGCAGACAAGGATTCTCAGTTAATGGGAAAGTAAACAGAGATTGTGTGATTTGAACTTTGGTGTTCCTGCGTTCCGGTCAAAAATATTTTCAAATTTTGATCTTCGAGACTTCAGCTCGTTAGTTAATGATTGAAGAAAAATATCTCCTGAATGAGGAACAGCAGCGAAGCATATAAGTAAGATTTCAGTAAGCACAGTGGAAGTAGTTTCAAAGTTTACACAAAAGGTTAATCGGAGAACGTTCGCAATAAATCTGAGAGTTATTTGTAATAAAGAAGAGAGTGACTACGAAAGATTACTATTCGAGCAATGAGACTCGCTTGAAAGAAGATAGTTGTCAAATAGACAAATGAGCTTGCAGTGTTTCGAGAAGAAAAAAGGTCACAGAATGAGAGCCGAAGATGCGAAGGTGGGATCGTTCCAAGTAATTCTACTATTTCTTTTAGGGATAAATTACGTCATAGTATCGATGAACCACGCGCTGCCAAACTTTCACAGTCATACGCCAAATTTTTACTGCAAGGTAAGCAGACCTCTGGAAAAGTAAATTTATGTTTCTCAATTTCGAAAATAATCCAATTCTGAAATTTGGAAAGACTAACGACTTCTGCCCGAAGAGCTTGGGGCTTTCTCGTCACCAAACTGATCGCAGTCCCGCTCGCGTAAAACTATTTCTCACTACTAAACTCATCTGTGGGTGGTTAAAGGTGGCTAAAATAGTTCGTAACCAGCGGGAACTGAGTTCGTCTGTTTCTCGTTCGTTCCACTTTTTCAAGCCGTATTAATTTCAACTTGGGAGGCCAAATGATGCTGGAAGACTAACGAGGAGATGCCTATTCCATTCATTTCATTCTCCCATAGGTAAAGGGCTCCGTTAATTCGACCAACACGTGCGTGACGTCCCTAGAAAAATCAACGGTGAACATGACGGGTTCGATTTCGGAGAAGAACGCCGAATATTCGTCCTGCGAAACTGGCTACCGTTTCGATTCCGTGAGAGGCGAAACTACGATAGTTACGGAATGGGGCCTGATATGCGAGAGAAGATATCTTCTCCCTCTTAGCACGATGCTCTATTTATACGGAGTTGTAATCGGCGCCTGGATCGCTGGAGTCCTGACCGACCGCGTTGGGCGTCTTCCTGTTTTGGCGATGTGCCTCTACACGCAGGGTACTTTAGCGGTTGCCCTTTACATTATTCAGGTGAATACGACAGTTGGATGAAAACATTTCGAACAAGTAAAACAAACCAAGTCGAATTAGCAACCCGTTTCGCATGTTGCTTTGAATGGCTTCATCGAAGTTACTATTATATTGCGTAACGATGCAAGCCATGAACCAGTCCAAATTTTGCCTACATATCTTTCTAAAGCAAGCTAAAATGGTCAACACAATCATGTGGACATCAACAATTCACTCATTTATAATAAAACCGTTTGTTATAGTAGGTTTCCACTTTGTAACTATTGAATGATTTAGTACGCAACAGGAAGTGATGGTAGTGAGTAATAGCGAAATAAATTTCGAATGTTATATTGTCTTCAGGACTACCGCGCCTTTTTGGTTGTTCGAGCACTGCAAGGGGTATTTGTGCAAGGGCTACAAATCTCTACATACACATTACTCTTGGAGCTATTTCCAGTCAGATCAAGAACTTTGGTGAGCATGACCTTGCAATTTGGTTGGGCCATAGGGCTCCTGCTTCTGGCAGGGCTCAGTTACGCTGTTGCAGACTGGAGGGTCCTTCAGTTAGCCACATCGGTTCCCACGGCGGTCACCGTCCTCTACATCTGGTAGGATAATCGCCATAACGCCGTGCATACATCTCAGCTTGTGCTATTGCTGTCTTCATTTTGTTACTCGGTTTACTTTTTTTACTTGCCTACTTGTGAGCCCCAATTTGCAAGTGACGTGATGTCACTTGAATATTCACACGTCTATTTCTGACCTTACGTTCGGATCCAAATTCAGGATCGAGAAAATCCCTAAGTGTGTTGTTTTAGCAAATGTTCTACATTAGGAAATTTTTTCAAAAATATGTTCAAGGATCATACCAGAGTCACCACGATGGTTACTGGCCAAAGGAAACCTGACGGAGGCTCACATGGCGTTGGAAAAAATCGCAAAATACAACACCTGCTGCAGGAAGCGCGAGGTCAAGGTGGAGGCCGAAATGGAGGAAGGAAATACCACAACTATCACCGAGACCGTAACGCCAGTGAAACCAAAGCGAAAGTCTCGGGTGTCTAACGTTGACCCGAACGAAACTAAAACGAACGATTCTCTCACCGAGGAGTCATCAGATCTTTTAACAACTCCGGAGCTTTCCGATGGCAGAATAATAGTGGGCCGTAAATTCGTCAACGTCAAAGAAGGTTCGAATCACAAAACCCTTCCATTCGCATCAGTATTGGTAACCAATGACAATTTTTTAATCCTTTGTTTCATTCAACAGAGAATAATCTGCTTACACCGTCGGAAAGCCTGGAGCGAAGGGCATCAAATTTAGAGATGCAGATGAAGTTTGAGATGACTGTTGAGGATGAAGCAATGGAGGAAAGAGACCCCACGCCACCGCCACCCGCTCCTCTAACTCCAAATGGCAAGGACTCTCAATCCAGTAATGGTTCCGACGATAACCAAGAAGTCTCGACAATAATACCGGAGGAAATAGTGGAGCTTAGAACAGCGGAAGCGGTGCCGCAGAAGGAAGAAGAGGACACGAACGAGTCGTTAGAAAAAAATAAAGAAGACGTTGAAAACAAAAGTGAAGTAGCAAATAACCAGACCTTCCTACAACTACTAAGACGGCCAGGGCTTCGGAGGAATTGCATGATTCTGATATTCGTATGGTGAGTGTGACAACATCGAATGAATTGCGTTTAGCTGAGTTTAGAAGAAGGGATCGATTACTTGGCGGAATTTACACGCGTAACGCCGAATAAATCGTTAGCCAAAATATCTGCTCTCTTATAAATCACCCTCTCATCAATTTTACTAAGAACAACTTTCTTTTTTTTCACGAATCAGAAATTGAAGTGCCTTATTTTACAGGTTCAGCGTTTCTCTGTCCCATTGCGGTTTCGTGTTTCAATTGCCAGACATAAGCGGCGATCGACACGTAAACTTTGCAATCGGCGGTTGTCTGGACCTGATCGCATACTCGCTCACCCACTTCGTGCTGATAAAATGTGGACGGCGTATACCTCTCGGTATTTATCTGATACTGAGCGGAGCTACTTGCATCGTTATCGCTGCTATCAGCATGCCAATGCATGAAAATTCGACCTGGACGGGTAAATCAATCAGTTCTGTAAACCGGAAATTTTACCGAAAAATAGAGATAGAACAAAAAAAATTGCACTTCACTGGGGATTTAGTCAATTGTTCAAACTGTTTCAGGACCGACAAAATTAACGCTGATTCTGATAGGAAAAGGAGCAATCGTGAGTTCCTTTGCAGTTACAT